>NC_056735.1:161448248-161585748 GCF_019279795.1 Protopterus annectens
TGTAGCAGCTGGTTCAAATGGAGGCAGGGTGAGCTTTTCCAACACATAGTTGAGGTCCCATGCAGGTAATGATGATCTTCTAGGGGGCCTTACATTTTTGGCTCCTCTAAGATACTGCTTTAGTAAAGGATGAGAAAAGATCGATGGCTCTGTCTTGCAATGAGCCGAAATGGCAGAGGCATGGATTTTGATTGATGAGAAAGATGGGCCTTTGTCAAGCATCTCAGTTAAGTATTGTAATATCTGAGGAATATTTGGTTCTGCTGTATCAGTTCCTTGTGCTTGATTCCAAGCACAGAATCTCTTCCACTTGTCAGCATAAGATTTTCTAGTACTAGGCCTTCTGGCTTCCAAAATGACATCCATCACAGCTTTACTGAGAGGTGTTGTTTGTATGATTACATGATTAGCCATGCTGCCAGGTTTAGAGTCTGTAGTTGATTGTGCAGGATCTGATTGTTTTGCTGGGACAGTAGTTGTGGTCTTTGAGGCAAGGTCCATGCTGGGTATTGAGACAAGTTCCTTAGGAATGGGTACCAGTATTGGCGGGGCCAGTCCGGGACAATTAATATCATCTTTGGCTTCTCTTATCGGACTTTTAGGAGGACCTTGGGTAGAAGAGGCAGAGGAGGAAAGGCGTAAACTGATAGGTTTTTCCAACTGAAGGATAGGGCGTCCACTTTCCATGCTTGTCTGTGATAAGTCCTTGTGCAGAATCTTTTCAGTTAATAATTTTGAGGAGAGGCAAATAGATCTACGTCTGGACTCACCTATTACTCTGTTATCATGCTGAAGACTTGTGGATTTAGTTTCCACTCGTGAGGATCCATAAGGTTTCTGCTTAAATCGTCTGCCAGAGTGTTCTGTTTTCCTGGCAGGAATTGGGCTTGAAGATGTATTTCGTAGGTCAAAGCTGTGTCTCACAGTGCCATGGCTAATCTGCAAAGGGGCTATGAGTGTGTGCCCCCTTGCTTGTTTATATACCACATGACTGTTGTGTTCTCCGTCTTTATCAGTAGTTGTCCTGGATGAAGTAAGTCCTTGAAGGCTGTTAGGGCATTTTGAACAGCTAGCATCTCTTTCTGGTTGATATGTAGATGCATTTGTTTTGGTGCCCATATGCCCTGAATGCATCTTCCTGCCATGTGGGCCCCCAGGCATAATCTGATGCGTCTGTTAAGGTTTGGCTGGCATGGGGTAGAGTGAAGGGCCGTCCCATGTTTTGGTGACAGGCCTTTGCCCTCCATAGAAATTCCTGTGGCAGGCAGGAAATGAGAGGAATCATTGTTTCCAGACTGTGTGAATGTTGACTCCATAAGTTTTTTAGGTACCACTGAAGTTTCCTCATATGCAGTCTTGCATATGGAATTAGTAGGATGCAGGATGCCAAGAAACCCAGAGCCTGCAGAATTTGTCTTGCAGAAGACTGGGTTTTTGTTGCCATCAGTTTGAAGTAAGCAATCAGTTGCCTTTGTTTGTCTGGCGTAAGGTAAGCCATCTGGGCAGTTGTACTCAAGCTTGCACCCAGGAATGTTATCTTTTGAGAGGGTACCAGTTGTGATTTATTTTCGTTTATTGTGTACCCTAGGCATGATAGAAGCCTTTTCACAAACGCCAGGTGTCAAAGAAGAGTGTCCTTGCTCTCTGCTTGAATGAGACAGTCGTCCAAGTAAGGATATATTTGTATACTTCTTTGGCTGCAAAATGCAATTACTGGTGCCAGGCACTTTGTAAAGACCCTGAGTGCAGTAGATAAGCCAAAGGGCAGTGCAGAGAATTGGTAATGCATTAAGCCAGCCTTGAATCTGAGGTATCTTCTGCACGACTGTCTTATTGGGGCATGCAGGTATGCCTCTTTTAGGTCTAATGTCACCAGCCAAGCATTCTTGCCCAGCATGAGCAGAAGCTGTTGCAAAGTCAGCATTTTGAATTTTGGAATGTCCAGGTATGCGTTCAAAATTGATAAATCCAGTATTGGCCGCCAGGCCTTGTCCTTTCTGGGTACCAAGAACAGTCTTGAGTAAAAACCTTGTCCTTTTTCCTGTTCTGGCACTGGTTGAATGGCCCCCATATCCATGAGGGACGCAACCTGTTTCTGTGCCTCTGCCCATTGATTTGTGGGCAGATCTGGCCAACTATTTGCCATTGGCAGAGTGTGGAAATAGAATCTGTATCCTAGTGATACTATGTTTAGTACCCAATTGTCCTGGGTTATTAACTGCCAATTTTGAGCAAAAAGTCCTAATTTTCCCCCTAAGGTTGCTGTCAAAAGATAAGTGCTTGGTGTAGGCAGAGGGAAGTCACTGGGACTGTTTTCTGTAGGTTTGCGCTTTATCTCCCCCTGATTTGGAGGTAGATGCGCTCCACTGCTTTGACCTGTATGAATCTTGCGCCTGGTATCTGGAACCCTTTGGGCATCTGGATTTGCCCCTTTGAGCTCTGTCTGACACAGGAAAGGACCAATTTTTTGTAGGCCAGTGTCTACTGAATCTTGGTGGCTGCACTTGTAAGAAGTATTTAACAGTTTGCATAGACTTAGCTTTGTCTTCCATTTTCTTTAAAACCTCTTCTGCCTTAATACCAAACAGAGAATCATGCTGTAAAGGTGCATCTAGCAATTTAGCTTTAACATGATCAGGCAAATTTTGTTCCTTTAACCAGGCATGCCTCCTAATCACAGATCCAGTAACTGCGGCCCTGCAGGAGGCATCTAAGGAATCAAAACCACATTGCAAAGTATGCTTTCCAAATTGTTCAGCTGCATGCAATAATTCCTGCAATTCTTTATTTTCTGCACATTCTGAAATGAACATTTTCTATTTCAGCAATCCCATAACATGTTGTTGGTACTTAAGCATATGAAACTGACAGTTTAAGGCCCTGACTGCCAAGGTTGCAGATGTATAAACCTTTTTCCCCATCTGTCTAGTGCCCTTGAATCTCTGTCAGAGAGGGTAGGATTTTTTGCTGTTGAGGCCTTTAACTCCCTTTGGACCCTGTGAAATAGTTTCAGGATCAGCAGCAGGGTTTCTAAAGGTAAGGAGTCAGGGGTCAAGCTTGACTCTGAAAATACATCATCCACAGTGTCTAAAACAGGGGGAATGGCTAAAGGCTTGTGCTGAGGGAGAAATAGGAAATACCTGAGCCTCTTTTTTGATTCTGAGAAGTCTTGACTCTCCCAGTGAAAATGCTCCTCAAGGTATGCAAGGTTTCTCCAAATGAATAATCCTCAGGAGGAGATGCAGATGGAATAGACTCCTCAGCATCAGAATCCTCATAGAGAGGTATAGATAATTCCTGATCAGAAGAGGAATCAGAAGAAATAGAAACCTGATCTGAAGATTCATAATCAGTGTCTTGCCTAGGCCTCTTATATGGAGGGGGATGGGTACCCCTGATCAAAGTAATAAGGTCTTCAGCCATTTTGATCATCTGTTTTTTAGGCATAGAGGCCTGTGCACCTGGCTCATGCGTCGGTTTTTTAGTTTTAGAAGTTGCCTTTGTCTTTGGTTTTGCAGCTGTCGGTTTGATATATAAATACTGAGGTCTGAATGCATCCTCAGAAGCCGGTGCCTGCTCAGCGGCTCCGGATCAATCCGAGGGAGATTCATCCGTCGGTCCAATACCTTGAGTATCTTGCAGCATGCCGGACTCCACATGGGTGTTGGTAGAGGCCTGCGACTCAAAGGTAGTGGGCATCAGGGGCTGTGAAAGCACCTCACTGAGTACCGGCGACTGGATTAGGAGAAGCTTCATCGTTGGTTTTGATCTCGACTGTTTTTCTCTGTCCTTTTCTTTGCGTTTTTTATGTACTCCGGTAGTCAGATTGCTATCCAACGGCATTTTTGGGTAGTTAAATCTGTTTCCAAAATACTTTGATGCAAAAATATACCGACACTTAATAGTGCGTTGGTTAAGGCTAGCACAAAACTGACAGCCAGGCACGTTGTGATCAGGGCCTAGGCAAGGAATACAGTATAAATGGAAATCCTTATGAGGTATTTGCTTTCCACAAGTAATACAATTATTAACTTTTTCTGACATCGGTAAAAAGCAAGAAAAAAGTTTCCCCAATGGGGTAATTAGCTTTAGTGAAGACTTCGGTTCTGAAACTCAAACTCAAATATTTCAGTAGTCGGCCAACCGGCACTTGCGAAATGCTTCTGCTTCGGGCACCGCGCAGCAAGAAAGACTAAAGAAAATGGCGTTGGCTGCATGTTTTATACCCCTGACGACCTGACGTCATGGAAGAGAGGACAGCAACCGACGCAGGACCCAAGACTTTGGAATTCAGGCCGAATGAGGGCAACCTGCCAGCAGATTGCCCAACTGTAATGACTGCAACAGTGAAAGACAAAGAACATGAACTCCTTTTAAGAAAGTTTTACAGAGGGAGTGCTGCATGAGTGGATTTCCCATGAAACCAAAATGGAAACTGGAAATGGAAGCTAATTGAACTCTAAATGCAGCGGTTGCCGCTCCTTCATGAAAAATTGCTGTTAGGAAGGATAAAATGGATTCTAAAGGAGCTGTATATGGATCTAAGCCCCGATTCGTAGCCCAAAGGGAAAACCTTTTACATTTGCTAGAATATAGTTTCTGAGTGGAAGGTTTATGGGATGAAATTAAGATGTGTTTGACCGCTGGGGATAAGGGAATACACCTGGCTATTCATGGAATTGGAGCAGCCATGCTGTCAATTTGAGGGTGTGGATAGAGGGATGGAACTATCCCGATTGATGAATCAGGAGATCTGGAGATGGGTCCAGAATCCACGGTTCCTCTAAGAGGTAGGGCCACAGGAAAGGAAACCAAACTTGTCAAGGCCAGTAAGGAGCAATGAGGATCAAGGAACTTCTCAACTGTCCTGCTTTATGTATTACTTTGGGGATGAGTGGAAAAGGAGGAAAGGCATAAATAAGTCCCTGGGGCCAATCGTGAACTAGAGCATCCCTGGGTAGCATCCCCGGATGGGGAGTGAGGGCAAAGTAGCTGCTGCATTTGGGGTTCAGGTGAGTGGCAAATAGATCGCAGCAAGGCTGGCCCCATCTGTGAAAGATCTCTTTCACAACCACTAGATTCAGGGACCACTCATGAGGCATCAGAATTGCTTGTCTGAGTTTGTCTGCTATTACGTTGGATTTCTCCAGGATATGCATTTCTATCAGGAAGCTTCAAGTATCCATCGCCCATTTCCAAACTCTTAAGGCCTCTCGGCAAAGCGTGTAAGACTTGGTTCCCCCCTGCTTGTTTATGTACCACATGACAGACATGTTGTCTGATTGAATCACAATCGTCTCGGTGGGAAGGGAACTGTGAAGTGCTTGCAACACATATAGCACCGTTCTCATCTCCAGAACATTGATGTGCAAGTGGTTCTCGTGGTTCTGCCAAGTGCCTTGGACTTGGACTGTCATTCCCAGATAATGCTCCCCCCAACCCTATCTGGGAAGCGTCCGTAGTCAAAACTGCTTTCTCTTGGGGAGGAACAAGTGAACGACCTAGAGCAAGTTGTTTCGTGTGTAACCACCATGTCAGATCCTTTTTGCATGCGTTTGTTATTAATATCTGGTGAGACAATGGAAGGTCTTGCATCGACCATTGTGCAAAGAGCATCCATTGGAGGATCCTCTTTTTTGCAGCAATGAGATGCCCTCTGATGTTGCACGGTCTAGTTGGATGGGTGGTATGTCTGGAAGAAACCGTTTTGTTGGAGGTTCGGAAATAAAGGGAATCGGGTAACCTCTGGATATTACTGCGTGTACCCAACGACCTTGAGTGATAGTTAGCCAGGCGCTTGGGTATAGTGATATACGACCCCCGACTGCCTCCAGAGATGGACAGTCGGGCAACCCCTCAGGGTCGATGAAAGGGACGATCAGAGAAAGCTTCTCTGTCTCTCTGATGTTGCGGACCTCCTCTGCCGCGAGGGCAGCGTCTTCCATTATATCATCCCCCTCTGCCTCTGGGGGTGGGTTGACCTTGTGCCTGAGGAAAACCTTTTTGGGATTTACGGAATCACATTTTCCCTCCTGTATTACCTTTGGGATTGGGTCTGGATGGGAGAGAGAAACTGACTCCAACGGCAGATAAGGTTTTGCCTTCCTGCCTGCACCTAGTCAAAGTCTCTCACTTGTGGTCCAAAAAGAGATGAACCATCAAAGGGAACATTAGTGAAGGAAGACTTGAATGATTCCGTAAAATTACAAAGACGCATCCACGAATGTCTCCTAAGGGATATTCCTGCTGAGGTTGCCCTACTCACTCCATCTGCCGCATATGAAATCAACCTCATGGAGGAGTTAGCTATGGAAGTAAGGATGGAGAGCTGCAAAGAAACCTTATCCATGGAACCCAGACCTACTGAACCCTGGAGGGTATCTCCTAACTCTTTCAGGAGATCCCTCTGAAGACGAGTAAAATGAATCAGGTAATTCAGCGATCTTAATGCAAATGCCACTGAAGAAAAAAGTACGCTTCCCGTACCTATCCATTGTCCTGGACTCCTTGTTAGAAGGATGGATATTCGAAGACGTCTCAGATAATTCCTTCTTGGTGGCCGCTGCTACCACCATAGCATCAACTGGAACTCCCTTACTAAGGAAAGACTTGCCCTCAGGTGCTGTCATAAATATGTTTGACCTCCTCGGGACGGCTTCTACTGAATCTGGAGAGGTCCATGCTTTCCGTGATATGAACCCCAAAAGTTAGTCATAAGGCAGTGTTCACCCAGGCGGTGGAAGGTCAGGAGCCAAAGGCCTCAAGATACACTGATTCATCCTCAGTAGGGTTAGAGGTCTCCCAATCACCCCTCTGTCTAAGGATTTCTAGGATGTCAGAAAAAGAGACAGTCTCAGAGGGGGATCTAGGGGACACTTCTGATTCCTCTAAATCAGTGTCTGACGTGACAGACTCAAGGGAGCAAGGCATTTTTCCTCTTACATAGCCTCTTCTGAGGTAGCTCTCCAGTGGGATAATCTGGGGAGGTCTCTGAAGAGGGTGCACCTCCAATTGGGCCTACTTGGGCCTTTGGTTTCCCATGCTGTGGGGGTGGCAGGGGGGGGGAAGAGGTTGCTGCCTGATGCTGGTGGGACACAGGTTCCCGAGGAATGGCTTTGGCAAGGGATAAAGCCTTCTCTATAGCTTCGAAAGCCTTCCACCCCCTTCTCTGAAGAAGACCTCCGAGAGGGCGGATGGTCGATTCCTAACAAGAGGGAACAGCTCCAAAGCAGAAGTGGGAGCCAGGTTGAGTCAGGCCGAGGCTGTAAGAGGGAGGGTCGGTTCCGACGAGAACCCAGGGTGACTATCGCCCTCGGAGTCGACATGAGAGCGTTGGCTCCCAGAACCCTCGGCTTCAGACTGAGCCATCGAGGATAGAGTAATTGGCTCCGAGGAAACAGGTTGAATCCCTGGAGCCGATGGGTCGAAGGCAGAGGAACCTGACATAATAGGCTCCGAGAGCGAAGCAGTCGGAGGAGGAACAGTGGTCTGTAAGGGGGTTGGCTCCGAGACCTCTGAGTCTGGAGGGGCCAATTTTCTAGCCAGAGCTGGATCCAAAAGCAACCTCTTCACCACCCTCTCGATGTCCTCATCTGATAGGGTCCTGGAGGATCTGGTGGAAACAGGAGGAGACCTCCTTCTTTCCAAAATAGATCTCAATGTAAGAGATACAGCCTCGATGTCAGGCAAATTTTTCGGTACCGACGACTGCCTCAGAACCAATGAAATCAACGGCACCAAAGATGAAGCAGAGTCGGAACCGGAGCTTCTTTTGTTCCGACGCTTTAGTCTTTTTGGTCGTCTCTGAAGCCGGGGCCGAAGATTTTCTCTTTGAGGATTTTGGAGCTGCCTGACCAAGTTCCAGCTGTTCCTGGAAGGAACTGGCCATGAGACCCCTGTCAATGAGTTTTCTCTTCCTTTCATTCAAACCTCTTTGTGCTAAAAGCATGACAGAAGGTTAGGGTTCCTGTAAATGGGCTTCGCCAAGACAATATACACAACTGGTGTGGCTGTCTGTAAGAGACATTTTCTTCGCACACCTATCACATTTTTTGAACCCCAAAGGGCGATGATCCTTGTGACTTCTAAAAGTATTGACAACAAAAAGGTGAGAAGAGAAAGATTTTTTTTTTTTTTTACAACAGTCACACACACACACAGGGAGGAAAGGTCCTCTAACTTAAACAGGCCATACAGTCCTAAGGTGGGAATAGAGGTGGAAAAACTTTCAAAACAGTCGCACAAGAGAGAAGAAACTATCTATATATAAAACAAGTAGAAAAGGGGTAGGAAAAGGACAAAACATAGTAAAAAATCATTTTCCTTAGCCAACGAGCCAGTAACACACAACCTTGAAGCTTTCGTGGCAAACGAGATCTGGCGAATTGCTGTGAGGCACCATGGGATAGGGGCTAGCCTCGAGCCAGTATAAGCTCTCGAGCTTTAGTATCGGCCGAATCAGAGTAGAATGTCGGCTTCGAACCCATCCAGCAAGAATTACGGCAAGATAGGACTACATAACATCAATAGATTTTAAGAAATAAGAACTTAAGAACTACATGCTCTACCTGGAGTACACACTTACAATAAGCTAGCAAAAAACAGTTAAACATGTACACTTAAAACACAGAAAATAAACTTTTTAGGGATATAAGATGTGCTGAACAGGCACTAAACGAAGAAAGGCAAAGAAAGAAAGAACACACCCTATTGCCAGCGACTTCTTAAATATAAAAAGAGAGAGGAGGAGAGAAGAAAACAGTGACCATACTATTTAAACAGTAAAAAAAAAAATAAGAAAGGATAATCCAAAGCTAATAAGTTAATAGAAAAAAAAAATTCACTCTCATTGCTCGAGACTAGATCTGCGTCTTGACACAATGGCGGCGAGTGAGATTTCAGGAGATGGGGATGGGACAGAGCGTTATAGGTAGAGGGAGAAGCTCGAGATTCGGATCCTAAGTCTTGTAAATGCAGCTGAGTCAGATCAGAAGATAGGATTCTAGACCCATTTGTGAGGAAGAATGAAAAGGACAACATCAGATCTGGAATATTTTAACTGGTTTTCAGCATATATATGAGAAGGAAAAATCTGAACCAAAATTTTTCAAAACAGTAAGAATTTTAAACATTTTTTTTTCAAAAAAGTATATTTAAATAGAGATGTTAGATTATAATAAAAAGGTATTTTTTCTGGAATACCAGAATTGTTGAGGCCAATTGGGAGCCAGTAAAATCATTTGCGGTCTGTCCTGTTTTATCTTCAGAAGTACCCGAGGTAGAATGAGTCCTAATATTAACAGGAACTGGATTGCCATGAAAGAAGTAACAGAACTTGATGCAGTGGGCAATCCACTTAGAAATAGTTTGCTTAGTAATTGCTTTCCCTAGAACAGTAGGAGCATAAGCGACAAACAATTGGTCAGATTTCCTGAATATCTTGGTCCTGTCCAGGTAAAAACGAAGCTGCCTGTGCACGTCCAAAGAGTGCAAAAGACTTTCTTCCTCACTTTGAGGATTAGGATAAAAAGTAGGCAAATGAGTAGTCTGATTCAAGGCCACTGCTGAAACCACCTTAAGCATAAAGGTGGGATTAGTCCTTAGGGATACCCTGTCCTGATGAAAAATAATGAAGGGTTCCACAGCCATGAGTGCTTGCAATTCTGAAATTCTTCTAGCAGAGGTTACAGCTAAAAGAAAAAACAGTTTTCCAAGACAAAAATTTTAAATCCGTGGAAGCTGCAGGTTCAAAAGGAGACAAGGTTAATTTTTCCAAAACATAGTACAGATCCCAAGTGGGAACAGGTGCTCTTATAGGGGGCCGAACATTCTTAGCCCCTCTAAGAAATTGTTTAAGTAATGGATGAGAAAAAAATCGGAGGATCCATATTGTAATGTGCAGAAATAGCAGAAGCATGAAGCTTAATACATGAAAAAGATAGGCCCATATGTAACAAATCTGCCAGATACTTTAAAATCAGAGGAATGTTCGGACCAGTAGAATTATCACCTTGGACTTGATTCCAGGAGCAAAATCTTTTCCATTTACCTGCATAAGATTTCCTAGTGCTGGGCCGTCTAGCTTCAAGAATTACATCCATTAACTGTTTGGAAAGAGTAGAGGTGTTTACAGACCCTGGATCCGCCAGGCAGCTAGATTCAGAGTTTTGACATGACTGTGCAGGATCCGGCCGTCCTGCTGAGACAGTAGATGAGAGATTTGAGGCAGAATCCAGGGAGGCTCCTGAACTAGGTTCATCAGAGTGGAATACCAGAATTGTCGAGGCCAAATGGGAGCCAGTAAAATCATTTGCGGTCTGTCCTGTTTTATCTTCAGAAGTACCCGAGGTAGAAGAGTTAAAGCATATACTGAGAGGTGTTTCCAACTGAATGAGAGGGCATCCACTTGCCATGCTAGTTTGTGGTAGGTCCTGGTGCAGAATGTTGGAAGTTGATGATTCTGAGGGGATGCAAAATGATCTATGTCCGGACATCCCCATGTCTGCACTATCATCCTGAATATCCGAACATCCAACATCCATTCGTGTGGATCCGAAAGTGTCCTGCTCAATGTGTCTGCCAAAGTGTTGTCTTTTCCTGGCAGGAATTGTGCCTCTAAGTGGACTCTGCAGGTCAGTACAGTGTACCACAGAGCCATGGCTAACCTGCACAGGGGGTAAGAGTGAGAGCCCCTCTGCTTGTTTATATACCACATCACTGAAGTGTTGTCTGTCTTTATCAACAATTGCCCTGGTAGAAGAAAGTCCCTGAAGGCTATCAGAGCATTCTGAATGGCGAGCATCTCCTTCAAATTTATGTGCAGGTGAATTTGCTCCTTTGTTCAAACACCCTGAAGACATCTCCTGTGCATGTGGGCTCCCCAGGCATAATCTGAAGCATCCGTTGTCAGAACTTGGTTGGTTGGTGGAGGACAAAAAGGCCTCTCCTTGTTCTGGAGACAGGCTTTGGCCCACCAAAGAAACTCTTGCTGTAGACAAGGCAAAATCATGATCACTGTTTCCAAACTGTGTTAATGCTGAGACCACACATTCTTGAGGTACCACTGTAATTTCCTCATATGCAGTCTTGCATATGGTATTAGGAGAATGCAGGAAGCCACGTAACCTAAAGCCTGCAGAACCTTTCTTGCAGTCAGCTGTTTCATTGAAGCCAGGTGTTGGAAAGAAGAAGCCAGTTGCGCTTTTTTGTCTGGTGTCAAGGAAGCCATCTGGGTTGTAGTACTCAGAAGAGCACCCAGGAAAGTAATTTGTTGTGTGGGCACCAGATTTTACTTCTTTAGATTCACTGTGAATCCGAGGTACTGTAGAAGATGCTGCACAAAAGCTAGATGCTGAAGTAGAGTGTCTTTGTTGTCCACTTGAATAAGACAGTCGTCCAGATAAGGGTATATTTGAATCCCCTTCTGTCTGCAAAACTCCATTACCGGTGCCAGGCACTTTGTAAAGAACCTGGGCGCAGTAGATAAGCCAAAGGGCAGCACAGAGAACTGGTAATGCTTCGAGCCCGCTTTGAATCTCAGATACCTTCTGCACTCTCGCCTTATAGGAATATGCAGGTAAGCTTCCTTTAAGTCCAGAGTCACCATCCAAGCGTTCTTGCCCAACATAGGCAGCAGCTGCTGCAGAGTGAGCATCTTGAATTTTGGTACATCTAGGAAGGTGTTTAGTATGGAAAGGTCCAGAATAGGTCTCCATGAATTTCCCTTCCTGGGAACCAGGAAAAGTCTTGAATAAAAACCTTGCCCTATTTCTAAATTTGGTACAAATTCTATGGCCCTCATAGCTAAGAGGGACTGAACCTGCAGTTGTGCCTCTGCCCACTGATGATTTGGCAGATCTGGCCAACCGTTCGGTTTTGGCAAGGTGTGGAAATGAAATCTGTAACCTCTTGAGACTATGTCCAGAACCCATTTGTCCCGGGTTATGCGGCCCCAATTTTGATAAAAAAGAGAAATCTTTCCTCCCAAAGGTGCTTCCAGGAGAGGAGCCCCTGGAACCAGAAAGGAAGAGTTATAAAGACTGTTTCCGGTAGGGTTGAGACTTATCTTCACCTCCTTTGGGAGAGGGGGCAGTCCACCGCCTATTCCTAAAAAGGGTTTGTGTCTATCCCTTACCTCTGGAATGCCTGAATCTGCTTCTCTGAGGCCTGTCCGAGCTCGGAAAGGACCAAGGTTTAGCTGGCCAGAGCCTGCTAAATCTAGGAGGTTGCACCTGTAGAAAATCCTTAACCGTCTGCATAGATCTGGCTTTGACCTCCATTTTCTTTAATACCTCTTCAGCTTTGGCCCCAAACAAAACATTGTGCTGCAAAGGGGCATCCAAAAGTTTGGCTTTAACCTGATCCGGCAAGCTTTGTTCCTTTAACCAAGCATGTCTTCTAATAACTGCGCCTGTTGTTGCAGCCCTACAAGAAGCTTCCAAAGAATCAAAACCACAATGCAGGGTATGTTTACCCACTTGTTCAATAGCATGCAATAAATCCTGTAACACCTTGTAATCCGCACCAATAGAAACAGTTGACATCTTTTGTTTAAAATACAGACAAAAGGTATTGCTGATACTTTAGCATATGAAATTGACAGTTCAAAGCTCTAATAGACAATGTAACAGAAGTATAAACTTTTTTTACCCCATCTTTCCAAAGCCCTGGACTCTCAGTCAGAGGGAATAGGATGTTTAGCAGAGGCCGCTTTAACACCCTTAGGGCCCTGAGAAATTGTTTCCGGATCAGGGGAAAGATTCTTAAAAAGAAACTTGTGAGAATCTGGAACCCTATAATACCTATCTGGTTTGACCGGAGCAGGGGGAAAAGAATCAGGAGAGAGGGAAGCTTCTGAAAAAACATCATCTGCAATGTCCAATACAGGGGGAATAGCAAGAGGCTTATGCTGAGGGAGAAGAAGAAAATCCCCAAGCCTTTTCTTGGTTTCAGAGAAGTCCTGCCCTTCCCAGTGAAAATGCTCCCTCATATCATGCAAAGTTTCACCAAAAGAATAATCCTCAGGAGGAGAGGCTGAAGGAAAGGAACCTTCAGCATCAGAATCCTCATAAGGAGGAAAGGAACAATCGTGCTCAAGGGAGGAAGCAGAAGAAACAGAAATTTGGTCTGAAGAATCATAATCGGACTGTAATCTAGGCTTTTGTCAGGAGGGGGATGAGAACCCCTGATCATAGATATCAAATCTTCAGCCATCCTAAGCATCTGCCTTTGAGGCCTAGGACCCTGATCAAAAGGAGTCTGTGCTTGCCATTTCTTTTTAGCTGGAGCAGTAGTCATTGTCTTAGAATGCAAAACGGAATCCATATTTACATGAAGCTGTGAAGGTCTGAAAACTCCCTCAGAATCCGGTACCTGCCTACCGGCTCTGGACCCAACTGAGGGAGTAGTATCCGAAGGTCCATTCCCCTGGCAATTCTGAAGGCCCTATCAGCTCCACATCTGAGTTGGTACAGGCAATTGGTTCAAAAGAGGCGGACGACAGCGGCTGCAAAGGCGCCTCACTGACGACCGACGAACCAGCAACTGGCAATAACTGAGTAATATCCTCTGCTTTGGATCTTGGAGGCCTGTCTTTATCTTTGCACCTCTTACATACCCCAGAAGCCAGAAAAGAATTCGAAGACATATTATAATTAAACCTTTTACCAAAATAGTAGAAGGCAAAGTTGTACCTACGCCTAATAGTACGCTGATTAAATCTAGCACAAAACCCACAATTAACATTGTAGTGGTCAGGCCCCAGGCAGGGAATACAATAAGAGTGAAACTCCCTATGACGTATTTGTTTCTCACAAGAAATACAATTATTAACTTTTTCTGACATCTGACTGGAACAAGAAAAAGACCTCCCCAATGGGGTACTTATCTTATAAAACAAAATCCTGGAAGTAAATCCAAAAACAGACAGTAGTAGGCCAACCGGCATCAGCACACTGCTCAGGGCACCACACGGCAAGAAAGACTGGGGTAATGGCGTCGGCTGAGGTCTTTATATTTCCTGGCGCATTGACGTCAGGATAAAAGCGACCTCAGCTGACGCCCAATCCAGACTTTGGGATTCTGGCCGATCGATGGCTGCTGCTGGCAGGAAGAACCCTATAGTCATGACTGCAACAGTGAACTACGAAGGGCTTCAACATGCAGGTTGTTAACAACAAATTTATGAGCATATGCATTAGATTAATACAACCAATAGGACTAACACTTTGTTTAAGTATTATGAAACTTTGCAATGGTTTTAGAAGTTTTACATTTTTGGTAACAGACTTTATTTATTTATTTTTTTTGAATGAGACCTTTTGTTTTTCTACAAAAAAACTGCTCACATGCATCTTTATGCATGCAAATGCTTTTTTATACAAAAACAAAATGGTGTTTCACATATAAATATAAAAAATTAGAAGTTATGCACGTACCATAACTTGGCATCTGTGTTGTCCATTTTAATTCTTCCTCATAAGTGGGTCTAGGATCTGATCTTGGGATCCAACTCAGCAGCATATTTGGATCCAATTCTCAAGCTCCTCCCTCTACTCATAATGCTCTACTGTCTCCAACTGTTCATACTGAATTTGCTGCCTAATTATCCATCTATTACTGAGATAGGACAGATATGAGAAAAAAGGCTTGAAGCTCAAACAAGGAACTTAAAGGTTCTAAAGTCACCTCATAGATGCTTCTAGGAGTGACATGGCCAAGGGATGGCTGGGAGGGAATGTGAGGAAGAATAAAAATGGACAAAACAGATGCCAAGTTATGGAAAGCACATAACTTCTAAATCTGATGTTACCCTTTTCCATTCTTCCTCACAAATGGGTCAGAGTCCCCAGCTACGCGATTTTCAGAAGGCCCTTACAGAAGAACATGCTGCAGCACCGTTGATCCAAAGGAAGCTCTGCTTCTGGAGACGATGTCTAATTTGTAATGTGTAACAGAGGTATGAGTCTTTGACCAAGTGGTTGTAAAGCAGTTAGCTTCAATGGAAGTTCTCGAAGAAAAAGCACATGAAGTAGCCACACATCTAGTGGAATGAGCTCTAGGAGGTTGAGGTAATTCCAAATCTTTTTGAGAATAAATTAACAAAATACAATCAGTAATCAATTTGGCTGGAGTAATTTTGGAAACTGCCTGACCCAAGCAGTTAGGGGAAACAGCTAATCAGACTTGCTGTACTGTTTTGTTCTGTGAAGATAAAAACATAACCGTCTGTGAACATCAAGAAGATGAAGCATATATTCGCTCTTATTTATAAAGTTTGGAAAGAAAACTGGTAATTGTATAGACTGGCTACTTTAGGCAGAAAGGAAGGGTTGGTCCGCAGAGACACCCTATTCTTATGAAAAAATAATGTAAGGAGGCCTAGATGATAGGGCCCAGAGCTCAGAAATTCCTTGTTCTGAAGTGATGGCTACTAAAAAAGATAGTTTTCCAAGAAAGAAACTTCATATCATATTTGTCCACTGGTTCAAAGGGTTTCTGAGTTAATCCCTGAAGAACTATAGTTAGATCCCAAGGAGGAGAGGGATCATTTATTGGAGGGCTAAGGAGGAAGACTCCCTTCATGAAAGCTTTACATAATCTGGAAGACGCCAGACAGAATCATTTGTTTCCAGCATGGAAATTGGAAATGGCTGCCACCTGAAGTTTAATAGTACAGAAACTAGACCCTTCCTTACAAAGAGTAGTGAGAAAGAGAAGGAGATGCTGAAAAGGGGGTCAATATTTTGATTGGAAGCCCAAATAGAAAATCTTTTCCATTTGCTTTTGTAGACTTTCTTGGTGGAGGCCGTCTGGGAAGCCAAAATAATATCACAAACTGGGGAAGCAAGCCTGGACCATCTGACTATCACTGGAAGTTGAGAAACCACTTGAGGGCATGGAAATTCAGATGCTGAATTCCTGATGGATGAGATAGGAGATCCTGAGTGGGTTCCAGCATACAAGGAGGCTATTTCAAGTAAGACCAGAGGAAGGAGAACCATACCTGTCAAGGCCAAAAGGGGCAATGAGGATGGCTGAGCTCTTCAGCCTGTTTGCTTTCTCTAAGAACTTCGAGATCAGAAGAAGAGGAGAGAAGGCACAGAGAAGACTCTTGAGGCCAATCGTGGATCACAGCATCCCTCGGTGACTCCCCTGGAAGGGGGGGTTCAGAGTGAAATACCTGCTGCACTTGTTGTTGAGAGGTGAGGCAAATAGGTTACAGCAATGCTGACCTCAGCAGGTGAAGATCATACTCACTACTGATTGGTTGAGGGACCACTACTGAGGAATTAGAATGGACCTGCTGAGTCTGTGTGACAGTGCTTTGGTTTCCCCAGTATAGGCAATGCAATGAGAAAGCGGTCTGAAGTGATCGTCCATTCCCAGGCCCTCACGGCCTCTCTGTACAGTGGGTAGGAAAAGGTTCGTCATTGTTTGTTGATGTACCATACTACGGACATGTTGCCTGTATGAAATGCAACAGTCTCTAGAGGGAGAATGTCCTGAAAGGCTTGCAATGCTAGCAGGACTGCTCTCATCTCTAGGACAGTGATATGCGACTTGGTCTCTGAGGGGGACCACGTGCCTTGGACCATCTTTCCCAGAAAATGTCCCCACCCCAATTGGGAAGTGTCAGTGGTCACTGTCATGATTGGGGGAGGAAGGGACAACTGCCTACCCAAAAACAGGCTGTAGGATTGGATCCACCAGTGAACATGACATTTGCAGACTGGAGTGAGCCTTATGGGAAATGACAGAGGCTGTTAAAGAATGGACCACTGTACAGCCAAGGTCCACTGAAGGATTTGCATAAAGAATCTTGCTAGAGGAACTAGAAGAAAGGCAGCTGACTTTGACCCAAGAGCTTGTAGCTTTAGTTTTGCTGGAGGGGACAGATGAGACATTATGGCCCACACTCGATTTGTCAATGATGTGATGTGATGAACAAGTAAGGATGCCACTTGTGTTGTGGTATTCAGATGAGTTCCTATAAATACATATATAAAGTCTGTATGGGAACTAGGTTCGATTTATCATGGTTTATTGAGATGTGTGAGGTGCTGGAGATTTGCAGCAAGTAATCTCTGGCTTGCAGATGTTGATGCTTGGATGGGGAAGTGAGGAGCCAATCATCAAGATAGGGAAACACCTGGTATCCTTGGAGTCTCAAGTGAGCTGCCCCAACTGCCATGCATTTGGTGAACACCCTGGGGGGCTGTGATGAGCCCAAAGTGTAGTGCTCTGAATTGGTAAAGACTGGCTCTCAGCCAAAAGTGCAGATGTCTCCAGGAGTGCCTGTCTATGTTGATGTGATAGTACACATCCTAGAGATCTAGAGAACGCATCCAATTGTCCTTGCACAGAAGAGGCAGGATGGACTGAACCACAACCATTCGGAACTTTGACTTCTTTACATACTGGTTCAAATTGCTTAGCTCCAAAATTAGTCTCAGGTCCCTTGTTTTCTTTGGCACTAAAAATAAGAGGGAGTAAGTTTCAAATCCTATCTGTTTGGGTGGGACCCTCCTGGATGACTCTTTTGTAGCAACTTTTGTATTTCTTGAGCTGCTTATTCCCTCTGAATGGGTGGAACCTCAGGGAGTTTCTTTCTCTAGACAGGAGGAGGAAGGAAAAAGGGTATGTAGTAACCTCTGGATATGATTCTTAGCACCCATGAATTTGTTGTAATGTTTGTCCAGGCATCTAGGTGCAATGAAAAACAACCCCAACTGCCTCCAGAGGCAGACAGTTGGGCAACGCTTCAGGAGTGCTGATAGGGTCTATCAGAGAAGGAGACTATGAAGCCCTGATTTTGCAGAATGCCTCTGCTCCTGAGGGGACGTCTTCCACTGAAACTTCCTCCTCTGCCTCAGGCAGAATGTCTGCCTGCGAATCCTGAAAAAGTCCCTGAGATTTCTGGAACTACATTTTCTTACCACCCATTTCTGCCTACAGAATGTACATCGAAGGGAAGAAAAATTTGACTCCAATGGCAGACAAAGTCTTTCCCTTTCCTGTTCTCTGCAGGTGAGCATAACTTTAACTACTACGCAGAATAAAGAGCCAAAGGGGTGCATTAACAAATTATGCCTTAAAGGGATCTGTGAAGTCACATAGCCTCATCCAGGTATGTCTCCTAATGATTATGCCTGAGCAAGTTGATCACGAGGCACCTTTCACTGCATGAGAAATCAGCCTCATCAATGCATTGGAAATGAACAAGAGAGTGGCCTGTAGAGAAGAAACCTTCATGAGATCCTCCACAGGCATGGAATCCAAGAGAGAGTTTGAAAGCTCCTTGGTAAAATCTCTCTGCAATCCGTGCCAGGAAATTCATCAACCTCAGCAGGAATGTAGCTGAGACGTACACATGCTTTCCAAATCTGTCCATCGTTCTAAACTCCCTGTTCGGTGGATGGACAGAGAAGCTAGCTCCTTCCTAGTGGCTGCTGCCAACACTATGACATCAACTTGGATTCCCTTGCTCCACTGTGTTCTATCTGAAGGAGGAACTAAAAACTTGTCCAAGTTCTTGGGGATGGGCTTGACAGTGTCCGGTTCCTTCCAAGCCCAGCGAGAAACCAGGTCAGTAAGTTCATCTGCCGCCAGGGGTCACCCAAGATGTAGATGGGCCATCTCCAAAAGCCTCCAGAAACACAGATTCCTCAGGAGAAGAAGACTGGGAGGATCAGCTACCCTTCTGTTTGAGGGTTTCCAGGATGTCCCCAAAGGCAACACCATCAGGTGGTGATCGGGAGGATCCTTCTCCCTCATCAAAATCAGTGTCTTCTGTGACAGACTCCATAGTGGAGTCTATGTGCCCCGTCATACATATTCTTTTCTGCAGTACCTCTTCCGTGGGGTCTCTGGGACAGGTGTTGGAAGAAGAGGGTAATTCTTCTGGGGGAAAATATATGGAAGCTTCCTGGGGCTGGCTTACCCTGAGGAGCAGAAATGGTTCAGAGATCAGATACGATGAGGAGGTGAGTTATATCCAGGATTAGAGAGGATGTCTCTCTATGCAAAGAGAAAGCCGTTTGTACTACCTGAAAGGCTGATGGATCCACAGAACCTCCCACCATGGAGCCAAAGCAACTGAAGACAGGAGGCTGGGGCCATCCCCAGATCCGAACCCTCTGGAAAGAATCGGACCCAAGCTGTCCAGAGCTGAGGCACAGAGGGGAAAGGATGGAGCTGACAAAGTAGGAAACCCAAACCCTCAGATAAGAGACCCACTCTGACCTGAAGGTATCGGAACAGAACTGGTCAGGGACACTGTCAGAACCGCGGTGGGGAGTGTTCTCAGATCAGATGCCAAATCTCTTGGGGATCCTGTGACTCCAAAACCACAGGCTGGATAAAAGAAGTAAACATTATTGACTGGGCAGGTGTATTCATGGATTCAAGAGGGGACGGAGTTGGCAGGACCCTCATTTGAATCTGAGCCCTGAGAAACCTCTACATCATCCTGTCCACATCTGCCTCTGTTAAGCTCCTTGAAGATCTGTATGATGCTATGGATGCTGGCCTAGAATGCTTCTTTAGGGTTTGAAATAACTGTGAAGGCAGAGCCAGAGAAACAGGTTTTAAAACAAACTCTGGTGACCATTTCCTAGCTGTCGGATCTGAGAAGCTTGGATCCGAGTAAGAGGTAGATTGTAAGGGAGAGCTCACAATGTAAATCATGCTTGTCAGATCCTATGAGGCCTGTGGATCCAAGGGAGGAGCAACAGTCTTTGGATCTGAAGAGGTTGGATCCGAAGTCTTCCTGAATTTTTCAGATGGCTCAGATGAAGCCCTCTGAGACTTCTGGAGGGCTTGTTTTCTGGAATCAACAGAAACCTGAAGAGCTTTAGAGGTGGTTTGAGACCCAGAACTAGAATCTGGAAGTAAACCTTTTAGTATCAATTTGTTGCTCCTGTCAGAGAGCGCCATGGGATTAAAGGTAATACAAATATCACAAGATGACTTAAGATGTTCAGGCCCCAGACAGTACATGCACTTCTTGTGGGCATTTCTTAAAACTAGTGGGTTTCTCAGACATTTCCACAAACAGAGAAACAATAAACTTTAACTGTAAGAACTATAGTAACTATATAAAAACAGGAAAACCTGAGAGGTTAATAAAGCACAAGCTACATGCTCTAAGTAATCTACACTTTTTTAATTTATATATATATATATATATATATATATATATATATATATATATATATATATATATATACATATATATATATATATATATATATATATATATATATATATATATATATATATATACACACACATATATATATATATATATATATATATATATATATATATACACATATACATACATACCTCTTTTTATATAAAAATGAGAAGGAAAAAAAAGTGCCAAGAAGGGCATGAAGGGAGCAATAATAAAGGCAGCAATACAGAAAGGGAAAAGGAACAGCCCTAACTTCTGCGATAACTGAGGTAGGAAAGAAGAGAAAGCTAACTATAATAGCTGAAAAGCAAAAATTTGTCAGAAAACTTTACAAGAATGTATTCAAAACAGTTTTCTCTCACAGCTCGAGAATGATCTGTCTTGTCACGACTGCAAGAAATGAGATCTGGGGAGTTGAAGACAGAGTAGAGCACTATGAGTAGAGGGAAGAACTTGAGAATTGGATCCAAAGTCTTGTGCATGCTGCCAAGTCAGGTCCAAGGATCGGATCCTAGACCCATTTGTGAGGAAGAATGAAAAGGAGAATATCAGATCTATTTTTAAAGATTACTTCCAAAATGGAAGACTACATGTAGTGAACATGTAGTGAACCATGTCTATGGCATTAACATTCATGGAAGGGCAGAGACAAGTAGATAATTAATTTACAATGACTTACCTTTCACTAAACCAGCATTAGTAGAGCTGGAACCCGGAGTGGATAAAGAATAGCTGTGTAAAATGTTACCATAACCATAGATATCTTTCTCTTCTATACGTTACAGTATTCATAATATGAGGGAGTCTGCGTTGGCTGACTCATACGTCCAGCCAGTATACAAAAGTCTAGGGCTATTGGGGAGGTACGTGTGACATTGCACAGAAGCAGAACGTGCGCCGGCCATAAAGTGACATCCAGTATAAACCAGACATTGGCACTTATTAAACCTCAGAACTGAATGCTGCAAAGAAGCACCAGCCTAATCCTAGGTGAGGCAAACACACCACCAGAAGCCAGGAAAGCATCAGGGGGAAGTAATACTGCAGCATACAGAAGAGAAGAACATCTATGGTTATGGTACGATTTTACACAACTATTCTATGTCCTTCTGTTCACATGCTGCAGTATTCATAACATGAGGGAAAATACCAAAGCTCATGCAAAAGAAGAACTTGGCAGAGGAGCAGAAACATTATCCACAAACCCATGCAGAACAGACCAGGCAAACCCAGCTCTGGACCCGGAAATTCCATCTAGCTTATAGAGTTTCCTGAAAGTACGAACAGAAGACCAGGCAGCTGCTTCCAGGATAGAAAAGGTGTCCAATCCTTTAAAGAGGGCACTAGAGGAAGACACAGCTCTAGTGGAATGTGCCCTAATAGGTGAAGAGGGATTCTTCCCATGAGCCACATAACTGAAGGGAACAGTTTTGGAAATCCAAGTGGAAATAGTCTGCTTGGAAACAGGCTGGTCCAGGGCCCTTGGGTGATAGGAAACAGGCGGTCAGATTTCCGAATTGGACTGGTTTTATCAAAGTAATATCGGAGTTGCCTGTGCACATCTAAAGTGTGTAGGATCCTCTCACTAGAAGATTGAGGAGAAGGAAAAAAAGGTTGGAAGATTGATGGAATGAATGAGTGATAAATCATTTACCACCTTGGGCATAAAGGAGACGTTAATGCACAAAGAAACCCTATCCCTGTGAAAATCGTGAAGAGGGTGACACCAGACACTATAACTCAGACATCCTTCTGGCAGAAGTAATGGCCACAGGAGGACCGTTTTCCAGGTGCAGTGTTACAGGGAAGCAGATCTTGCTGTCTCAAAAGGGGCCAAGATAAGTTTTTCTAAGACAAAGTTGAGATACTAAGAAGGAGGAACTGGCTTCCTTGGTTGTATGGCATGAAGGATGCCTTTTAAGAAAAGTTTAACATCCAACCTGGAAGCTAAAGGGGGAGACATAGGCCGACATGCAGAGAGAGCAAAAAGATGAGCTTTTACTGAGGAGTATGACAGTCCACTCTTCCATAATTCATACATGTAAGACAGAACCACTGGAACATCCACTAGCAGTGGTTGTAAATCCTTTTTAAGACACCAGATGGAAAACCTTTTCTATTTGGAAAAACAGGATTTCCTAGTAGTGGGTTTTCTGGCCTTCTGTACAACTTGTAGCATGTCCTCAGAAAAAAGGTGTCTGAAGGGAATCAAAACCCTATTACTTACCACAGCATCATTTTCAGAGTTGACATCTATGGGTGTACTAAAGTTCCCTTGCCTTGTGTCAGTAGGTCCATTCTTTGGGGTAACTTGTGGTGACTGCCCTTGGCTAAATGCAGAAGAAGAGGGAACCAAAGCTGTCTTGGCCAAATGGGAGTCACCACCAAGATTTTTGGTTGTTCCTGTTGGATTTTCAACAGGACCTTTTAGAGAAGTGGGAAGGTGGGGGAATGCATACAAAAACATCCTATTTCAAGAGAAAGATAAGACGTCTGGAACCCTGACACAAAACTTGGGAAGTTGTCTATTCATGGGAGAGGCAAAGAGATCTACCTGTGGTATATCCCATCGATGAACCATGCCCAGAACCACAACCCTGTGTAACATCCATTCATGGGAGTGAGTCATGGATCTGCTCAGTGTGTCTGCCACAACATTCTGAGTTGAGAGTACGTAAACCTTCTGGAGGAAGAGTTGATTATGGACAGCTAACTTCCAGGCCTGTAAAGCCAGTCTGCACACAAGGTAGGACTTCATCCCTCCCTGTTTGTTGACATACCAGAGGACTGTGGTACTGTCCATAAACCATCTTAAAACCCCCAGTGAAAGAAGAGGTTTGAAGATTTGTATAGCGAAGATCAGGGCCCTCATCTCCTTTACTGACGTGCTCCCTTTTCTGCCTGCAGGCCAGACATCTCTGAACCTCCATGAGTCCAGGATTGCATCCATGTACAGTTCCTGAGTTGGAGGAGGTGGCTGCAAAGGTAAGCCTGGATTCCTTGAAACCTGCTGTCTCCACCAGTGTAACTCATTTTTCAGGCAAGGCAGGAGTGGGATAAACTCCAGAGGGTGGGAGTGTTCGACCCATACTGTTCTCAGGGGTCTATAGCAGAACATCGAAGTTTTAAAACTTCGAATGTTCTAATATCGACCCGTTTTGATCAAACGCTAAAAATAGCGAAGCTGCAGAACACCGAATTCTTTCCTAGGGAAACAATTCGGTTGGCCGGTTCTGTGGCTTCGCTATTTTCAGTGCTGTGGTGGAAATTTACGGGTTGGGTTCAGGTATGTGTGCGATTGTGTGGTTGTTAGGATTAGGGCGCGGGTTAGGTGAGTTAGGGTTAGGCGAGTTAGGGTTAGGGCGCGGGTTAGGTGAATTAGATTTCTTGGCCTTCTTAGCATGCGGCTTGCCACATGCGAGACATCTTAGGTGCTGATTTTCTAGGTATAAATTTAGGGAAGCTAAACGACTATGTAGGGGTCTTGGGAGACAAAGGCCTTGCAAATAGAACAGGTGAACAGGTAGTATGGTCATGGTCAGGGCATAGGCAAAATAAACAAAGGTCGTGAAAGTCTTTATGTGGAATCTGCCTTCCCCACTGACACATGCCCTTCCTAGCTGACATGTAATCATACAAATACACAGTAGCCAAAGACAGTATAGAAAAAACCCAATGGGGCTCTTATCTGAACCAAGGTTCACAACATGTCTGACGAGCAATGACAGGAGCAGATGATAGGACAAGCGGCAGAAACGTTCTAAAGTTTAGTACGTGCCGACGTCCACTTTATACCAAACATCACTTTATGACCAACGTATGTTCTGCCTCTGTGCTACATTGCATGTACCTCACAGCAGCCCTACACTTTTGCATACTGGCCAGATGTACGAGTCAGCCAGTGGCGAACTCCCTCATTTTATGAATACTGCAGCATATGAATAGAAGGACATCTAATTTACAATTACTTACCTTACACTAACCCAGCATAATTACAGCTGGAACCCACAGTGACAAGCCAGAAGACAGTATCTCACACAAATATTTGAGCACCAGTGGTACAAAATCTCTGATGGGTTCCTGGTCATTGGCTAGTCACCAAATAGAAAACCTCTTACATTTGTCAAATATACAATTTTCTAGTAGCAGGCATTCTTGCTTCCTTTAGTATCTGCTGGATATCCTCATGAAAGAGGTGCCTAAAAAGTATCATAATTGAATCATCCCAGGCAGTAAGTTGAAGTAGTTTGATGTCAGGATTTATGAAACTCCCCTTGTTCTGTGTGAGCAACTTAAGTCTGTGAGGAAATCTGTAGTAATTGTTGGTGGGCATGCATATAGGAACATCACTGTACAGGGCAATGAAAAAGTATCTGTTCTCCGAGCCTGCTTGCAAGGAGTTCTGAAAGAGCATCTGTTTAGCTGTCTGTTTTGAAAGGAGGCAAACTGATTTACTTGAAGTATTCCCTAAATCTGGGTCAGTTACTGGAAGACTAATCTCTTATCTGCTTAGCTTGTCTGCCATTATGTTTTGTTCTGATAGTATGTAAGATGCCTGGAGAGTTAAAGAATGCTAAACAGTTAACTCCCACACTCTCACTGCCAGCCACATAGACAGTATGACCCAGTGATCCCTTGTTTATGTACCACATAACTGTGGTATCATCTGTAATGATCTGAAGACCTAGGTCCCAAAGATGATGTAGAGACCCTATGGCCTGAATCACGGTCCGCATTTCTTTGATATTGTACTTTGTTCTAGCTGAACTGTCCCAAAATTCTTGCACTTTTACCCCCCCTCTGAAACTGATACCCCCCCAAAAAAAATCTGATGAATTTAGCAATACAGATTGTGTTGGGGTTGGTGGAGAAAAAGGTAGACCTGGACTGACAGCCATCTGATCCCTTTACCAATGCAATGCAGTTCTGACTTAAAGCCCAAGACTGGAATTTGAAATGGGAAATTCCAAGATCACTGCACAATATCGACAACGGAACTTCAGCTATCCCAGCATGAAAACAGAAACTGATTAAAAGAAGTGTCATTGAAAATGTTTTTTTTTTTTTTTTTTTTTGTAAATTAAGATAGTAAATCTACTGTCTGGATGCCAGCAAAGAAGAAATTAGGAAAACCCTTAAGAAAACAAACCAGAAAATGTGAACAGAAAATACTACCTGGGAATGATTCTCCAGCTGCTCAGGAAAAAGCAGCTCAAACTTCATCTTTGGTTCAAGAGATGGCTTCCAATAATTTAGAGGAAAAATAAATCAAATGTATTCAGCGGTAATTAAAATAAATGAAAAATTTAAGGACTACATTAATTCAAGCAAAAGGTTGAAAAAAAAATAGAAGAAACTTACTTTAATTAGCCATTCAGATGAACTCAAAAACTGCAAAAATCAGATGCGGACATGATGAAAAGCTGATTGAATATGAGGTTACTCAAGAACTGTTTAAAAAAACAGTAGAGTTAGAAGACAAAGCTCGAAAAAAATGGGATTTTCTGTTGTACCAGAGAAAATGAAAACAGACTGTATTCATTTCTTGAAAGCAAAAATAAGCAACTGGACGGGTATTCCACAACATAATTTGTTAATTATGGCACATCGACTATATGCTCCAAACCTGGCCACGAGAGAGCAGCCAAGACCTTAGTAAAGATGCTATCATACCAGCAGAATGAACTGATCCTGACAAAACTGTGGCAAAAGGGCAAAGTATTAAAAACTGGAGACAGCAAAGTGTAGAAAACACCGGGCAGAACAGAACAGAAGCAAATTTATCCCAGCAATCAGGGAATGTTGAGAGGTGGGTGTGTAACTGAAGACAGCTGGATACAGCAGCTTGAAAGTGTTTTTTTTTTTTTTTTTTTTCGTGGAGAATCAACGTCACTTTTTTTGATTTAGAACAAGCTAAGGAGGAAATAAAAAAAAGTTTATACAACAAAAAGTGAGTCAGCAAGCAGAAGGGGACTTTGCTTTTCATTCTTCTGATGGTAAGGTTCACAGACAGACTTTGCCAATGAAATATTTCCAATGTTCCAAAGGAAGATGCTTGAGAGACAGAAAAAAGCACAGGAGTTGACTAGAAGAATCAGCAGTACATTAGACTTGAACCAGAGTCTGTTTTTTGGAGATGGAGATGAACATTAAGATCAGCAGCTCTGAAATTTGTGAATAAATGGAAGACTACAAAGCACCTTATCACATTTGTGAAATACGTTTTTGCAAGAAAAACTGACTGAAAAACACTGGATTTTTGTTGACTTAGTTAAACTTGTAGGTGACTGCAAAGCACATAGCCCACTTGTGTCATTAACATTTAGGAGGACAGTAATAGGAAAACTAAGTACAACAACTTTTGTTATTAGTATTTGTACAAAATATTTCATGATGTAAACTGTATGTTGTAAAACAATTTGTATAGTTAGGATTATTTTAAATGTGGGGATCTCTTTTCAATAACTGCTGTATGTGCTAAACATATTTAAGTAAACAAGTACTTTTTTAGTTGGAAGAAATATACATTTTACAGTATGAATAAAAACGGCTGAACAAAATTAAGTTTAATGTTCATATGCAGTGATATTGGGCTGCTGGGCTGGGTGTAAAAGTGCACTGATTATATTATATATAGAATTTGTATTTTTAGCTTTTTATAAAGGTGAATGTTTAGATTTCTACCTTTTACTTAAGTTGTAAACAGGTGCTTTTGTAAACATGTAGTATTTAAAAAATGTGGCAAAATGATGAAAGCCATGAAAATGCTTAGCTTCTTACAACTGCAAAGACATTAGCTTGTTTTTATTTTTTACCACTAGGAATGTTCAGTGGAGTCGATATGTCTGCAGTTGAGGACAGCTGTGCATTTTTTTGACTGAACTTCACAAAGACTCAATGCCAAGTACGTTTTCATGGAAACAAGTTGTCTGCAGGTGCAAGCAGTTAATACTGAGAATTCCGAGTACTCTTTGCTAAGAGAATTGCCAAATTTAAAGGTACAATGGCAAGCAGTCAAATGAATAAAATTAAGTTTGAAATTATGGGAAGTATGTAAGAAGTAACAACCTCCCTAGTTGCCTTAATACTTTAAATGCAGTTAATAGAACAGTGTACAACTTAGTTTTATTTAAAGACAGCCAGTGTATTTTTTCTTAGGGCTAGAAGTTAACATTTTCTAAAAGCAAACAAGCTGTTTTTCATATCTGGGAGGAGAAAAGAGATAAAAAAGAACAGACAGCAATCAGTGTAAGTGGAAGCCCAGGCTGTATCATGCACATTAACATGAATAACCTTAATTTTAGGTTAGATCATGCCTGTACATGCATCTGTCAATTTGGAGCAACTGTTCCCTTCTGGAGGGTTAAACTTCATGTTCTGAAGATGTACATAGTTTTCTGTCTGTATTCCAAGTTAACAGGGGATGAGGAGAGTTGTATTTAGTGTTTTTTTGTTTGAGGGTTTTCATTAAAACAAAAAGTTTTAAAAATGTGACATAGGTTCAAATGGAGATGAGAAGAAACAACTGTATAAAACATCACCCTGCCAAACATTAGTATATGCAACCAACGCAAAAGTAATAGGTTGGAACAGATTTTTATCATTATGGCTATGCTGTCCATATAATCCTGGAATGTGAATGGCCATACATGTATAGATAAAAGAGTAATGAATGTTATTAAGAAATCCCAAGTACAAACAGGAATGCTGCAGGAGACACATTTGGAAAGAAATGAGCATATACATTTGACAAAGAGAGAATTTCAGAATGGATATTCAGCAAAATATCAAGGAGAGAAGAAAAGGGGAGTAATTATACTAATTGCTCAAGGGGATCCAATAGTGATAAATGAGGGGGAAAAGGACAAAAGTTGTAGACTTGTGATAGCAAGCAGCTACTGGCAAGACAGGAGGATTACAATGCCATGTATTTCTATTCCGCCGAAAACTACTATTATGGAGCTTGGAAAAATACTCAGCTTTCAGTAGGGATTATTATTTATAGGTAGTTACTGGAATTTGATTTGCAGTAATGAGGATGTATCAGGTGGACACAGAAGGAACAATGCCAGAAAAGAAGGGTTGCTTTGTGAAGAAATTTATGAAACTATTTGGTATGGAAGATGTGAATTCAGTAGTATGAACTTGGACAGAATTTATATATTATTCCCCAACGTACAAAACCTGGGATAGACTAGATGGAAATTATATTTCAAAGGAAAATGTGGATTTAATTGAAAGCTTTGATGCACATCCAATAACTAGTTGTTTCTGATCATGCACCAATAAAAACTAAGATAAAGATACAGGGTAATGATGTAAAAATAAGGCACTGGCACTTTCCCACTTAACTGTTAAAGAGAGAGGAATTTAAGGATTGGGTAGTGTTAATTATTCAAGAGTTATTAGGGAAGACATAAATATCTTCAGAGGTTATAGTTAGTGACTGGATTAAAATGAAAAGAGAGTTTAAAAATAGAGTTGAAATAAAACAAAAAGACATATGGTTAAAAAGTAACAGAAATTACTTAAAGGGGCTGACAGAACAAGAGGAGGAGCAAATGCAGAGTGCTATGGAGAAAATAAAGTACATCTGGATAATATGCACAAATCAACTCTTTTGTGATAACTCCAAAGCACAAAAACTTTTAGCACAACAACTTGGGCAACAGAACATTGAAAGGGTTGTTGCCAAACTTAGGAAACCTATAACAGGAAAACAGCCAGACATCCTGTAGAGGTTTTAGAGATATTCCAGAAAAGTTATAAAAATTTGTATAAAGGAGAGAGATGTGGAAAGATTACAAATGGAAATATTTATGGAAGACTCGATTATACCAGGGTTAGAGGTAAATGAGGCTCAACAACAGTGATATATAATCAATCTTTTGTAAAGTCTCCAGGGAGATATGGTATTCCTGCGGTTGTTTGGAAATTTTGAGGGGAGAAAGTGATAAAATTCTGGAAGATTTTGTTTAACAGTATTTTAAAAGCAGGGAAAACACCAATATCTTGGAAGAAAGCTATAGTGGCTGTGTTGCCTAAAGATGGCAAAGACCCTTCAGACACAGCTTCATATGTACCCACTTCAATTTTAAACCACAATTATGAAGTGTTTATGTCTATACTAGCCAAAAGAATGGCAAAGTTTTTGGCAAAATTGAAAGTTGTAGATCCGTGTGTTTCTATGGAG
Organism: Protopterus annectens; assembly: GCF_019279795.1. Lineage (NCBI taxonomy): Eukaryota > Metazoa > Chordata > Ceratodontiformes > Protopteridae > Protopterus > Protopterus annectens. Next base: position 161,477,639 of record NC_056735.1, read on the forward strand.
GGGAGGCAAACACCTGACAACATTAATAGCGTAATGATGATCCAGACGAAGGCAGAATGTAAGAAAATACCTCTGTTGTTGGTGGGTTTTGATGCAGAGAAAGTTTTTGACAGAGTAAACTGCGATTTTATGAGTAAAGCAAGTAGAGCATTGGAAGCACATGCATTCCATGATACAATAATAAGGTTAATTAGAAGGCTATCTGAAGGATAGGAGGAAAGAATTAAAGTGGGAGGGTCCCTCTCTGATAAGGTGTGTTTGAACAGAGGAACTAGGCAGGGGTGTCCATTATTTGCTTTATGTTTAGAGACATTAGCAAAGAAAACAAGGGACTCAGAAATACAAGAGTATAATTGGTACAGTAATCCAGAACTTAAGTTAGCTTTATTTGCTGATGATGATATTCTGTATCTGATAAATCCAGAAAAGAGCATCTCAGTGTTGCAGACCATTTTGAGACAGTTTCATCTCATTTTGGGATATAAAATTAATTAATATAAAACAAAGGCTATAGCCATAAGTTATATACCCACACATGAACTGGTTCAGCAATACCCATATTTATTGGGACATAAGATGAAGTACTTAGCATTATGGATTAAAAAGGCTTCTACTATGGTAGCTAAGGATAGGTGGGAAAAGACTAAATAAAAGATAATACAAAAATTGAGAAACTAGAAACTCTATTTATGGATACGGATTATTAAGATACAAGCAGTGAAAATGTTTTCAGTCCCTTTAGTCTTGTATATGGGTCTGGCATATTTTTGTCAACTGGAGGAGAAACTGTTGACAATAATTAATAAAGAATTGAAGGAATTTATCTGGGAGGGAAACAGGGTAGAGTTAAGTGAAATAAGGTGATCCTTTCAACAGAGCAAGGTGGTTTAGGTTTACCTGATTTGAATGGATATTTTAGAGCTACACAGTTAAGGCTCATATACATAACACAAGCAGAATGTTATAATTCAAAGTGGAAAGGGATGATGATAAAGCAAGGGGGAAGTTCAAGAAATATAGAGAGTGGGAGTTTGGATGCAGACCTTTAAGGTGCATAACAACAATCGTACAGATTTATATTCATAAAGTAGCAGAAAGTATCCTAGGAACTAACCTAGTATGAGAATGGAGAAAGGAGATTTTACCAATAGGGGTGACAGCAAACAGGGGTACAGAAAACAGGCAAGAGGGGGCAGGAATTTACTGGAGAAACCTGGCAAGGGAACCAGGATATTGGGAGCAAATAACTGAAGCAGGAAGGGTAACAGAGTGGGATGAGACCAAGAAGACATTTGGATTGCAGGCTAGAGATTGCCTTCCCTACCAGGACTTAAGAGTACAGGCAAAGAGAAAGAGATAGAGGAAGTTTAAGTGAAAGACTTGCTCTGGTAGAATTGTTTTGTTGCATCTAGAACAGAAGCAGCAGTTGAAAAAACATATCAGAAGCAGGGCATAAAAAAATACTGCATGATAACTACAAGAACCAGAGGAGGTTAGAAAAGAATGGGAACAAAGAAAGGAAAAGCAATTTACAAGAAAAGAATTAAACATACACATGGCTCACAAATATGCAACCACATCCAGAAGGTTTAGGATAATTTCTTGGAAATATTTACATAGGTATTTTATACCCCAATCAGACTTCAAATAATTTTTCCTGAAGTAGAAAACCAAGGTTGGAGGTGTGATGGAAGAGAAATAGCTAGCTGGGAACATACATTTTGGGAGTGTAATGAGTTTTCAGATTTAAAAAATTCCTCACAGTGTACTCTATCAGAAATAATGAGTGAGCAAATGGCTGTAAATAGGGAAATGATTCTTTTGAGTACAGATACAGGATCTGAATTTCATAGACACAGTAAGGCCTTATTAAGTTTAATTATGTTGGTTGCCAAAAAAACAATTACTAGAAAATGGATATCAAAGTCTACATCAACTGCATTTTATGTATTGATTATTATGAGAGATAAAACTGGAAGACAGATTTTTTTAGAAAAGAGAATGATCAAAATACATACAAGTAAATGGAAACAGTGGGAACAATACTTGCAGAATAATTTTCTGGAGGAGGAGCAAAGTTTAATGGAAGCAGGAATTCAGCAATTTTTTGCAATGTTGGACTGATGATTGCAGCAAAGAAAATATATGCAATATATATTGTACTTAAATGGAAATATGTTAAAATGATTGTTTTAATTTTCTGTCAATGTAGGTTTGCCTGTGTCTTAAGTGCTAATTTAATAAAGGTGTTTAAAACATAAGAATGGAATTTGAAACTTCAGGGGATGAGGATGCTGGGTTCTCACATTTTGAGGTACCACTGAATCTTTCCTATATGAAACCTGGCAAAGGTAATCATGAGAATCATAGAAGCCATTACGCCTAGTATCCTGAGAAATTCTCTATCAGTCACTTGAAACTGGCAGCAAAGTTCAGGAAGCTATCCAGACACAAATCCACCTTATCCTGAGGAAGGGAAATGTTTAGCAACACAGAGTGTATCAGGCATCCTTGAGACACAAACCTGTAAGATGGAGAGAGAGAGAGAGAGAGAGAGAGAGGGAGAGACAGACAGACAGACAGACTGAGACAGAGAGAATTTTTTCATATTCTGGAATCCAAATGTTTTTGGAGGGAAGATACAGTTGTTACAGATTACTGACAACAGGGAAGAGAGTCTGCAAAAATAAGCCATCTAAATAAGGAAAAATATAGACACACTGCTTTTTGCAATGGCACAGTACTAAGGCTAGACACTTTATAAATACTCTTAGTGCAGTGGACAGCTCAAAGGATAATGCAGGGAACTGATGATGTGACCCAGACAAATCTTAGAAACCTTCTAAAGTTGCTTGCTATTGTAAGGTTATGGTTACTATAACACTCTGATCGTTGATCAGAGCTGGTACTATATGAAGGCTCTTTAATTTTGGAATCTTTACAAAAATACTGACAGAAGATAGACCCAACAATGGTTTCCAAGAGTGCTCCTTCTTTGGAATCAGTACATACCTCTCAACCTGGAAACATCAGAAGTCTAGACAAAGGCCCATGAAATAGAGTACGTACGCTGATTAACAAAAAATATGGCCCCAGACACCCAGACCCTATAGTAAATGGTAACCATTTTCTTTTAAATGTGTAGCAATGATGTATGTTCACTGGGAAGGGAGAAGATGATGAACCTTAGGATTTTGTTTCTGGTGACGTGCAGTATGTGGGTTTTATGGTAAAAGTAGGGTATTTAATGGTAGACAATATTCTAATCTTAGCAAAAGAATATTATAATCTGATAGGACCTCCAAAAGTCATTCTTCATGCCCTACTGATCAGTGGCACAGCTACAGTTTGTGTGCCGCCTGGGGCTGTCTGACTTTGCCACCCTTCTCCCTTCACAAAATCAAGGTCGATTGTGGCCTCCCCATATACAGCCCTCCCCCTTGCAGCCATTCCAATGTCCCATTACTTGACTATTTCGCCCCATTTATCATACACACTGTAATGTGTATACTGCTTTGCTTCTATATGATTTGGATTTCATCTAAAAGTTTTATTTTACATTTTACAGCACAAACACTAAAAGACATCTCCTAAACAAAGCAATGCAGTCTCACAATTAAAACAGACTTGGCATTAAAACTTCTCTGCCCTTGAAACTCACATTCACTGAAACAGCATTGAAACCCTACATTAAAAGAAAATACATCTGGCCAGTGGCGAATAACGATTATCTTTGGGCTGCTTTCAAATCATAGGTCCCTTGCACAGGAAACATACAAGTGTTCTTTGATACACCTTCCTGAGTATTAAATTATATTCCTTATATAAAACAGTACAGTTATTAAATGGCATTTTAAATTTATTGTTTTGAACATTTTGCAGTAAACAATGAAACAAAATGCATGCACCAATAATGACAAAACTGCCCAATTCAGAACATTTCCGTCATAAAAATTCTACAAAAACTTCTACAATCCACCAGTATCAGTAAATATGCACAATCTCTGCATAAGAAAGATTCATCTAAATAATTCCATATTAAAGAGATCTGTAACTAATGAAGAGGTTGCTTCTAGCAAACAACTTTATATTTCATTGTTTCATCTACAAATAAAGTACCTGTTGCCCTTAAGGAATAAATTGCATATGTTACATTAAAAAAATGATAAGTTAGTAATATTGCAAAAGGGAATGGATGGCAAACTGATAACAGGTTCATAGTTGCTAGTTATTGCTGCCATAGAGGACATTCTCAGGACTGCGGCATCCATCCCCGTTTAAAAGTACAACACAGTACAGTATCAGCAATGCATCTACATACTGTGGGAGTAGAACTCACAGCCTTCTGCATCAAAAGCAAGTATTTAACCTGTTATGGTATTAATTAAGCAAGCAGACTCAGCATAAGCAGCACTAAACTTCTCTTCCTCTGCAGCTCTCACCACCTTATAAAATCCTCTCAACTTTGCAGCACAAGAAATCTGGAAAAGGCCAAAATTTATTGGGGGGGGGGGTGACAAAATCCCAAAAAACAGGGACACATTTTAAACATTGCTTGTATAATCTTGGAAAGTTGCTAGAATAAACTGTTACCACCATGCATTTCATTGCCAAATCCTGAACAATGGACCCTGTGCACTACAGTCAGAGCAACATACCACTATGCCATATTAGCGCTCTCCAGAAAGACTGGAAGACTGAAACTTAAATGGCTATCATTTAGTGAATTCAGTTCTCACCATAGCTCTCAACCTCTTATTGCAAAAAAACCTCGTCAAAGCCAATAATGGGAGACAAAATTCAAATATTGATCTAATAAACTTAGAAAATTGCTAGAATAAAAGGTTTTGTTACCAATGAAATGCTTGTCATTATTTAGTGAATTCAATCCTTCCCCACAAAAATCCAGAAAACTACATATTTTAGGAGGAACAGGCAAAAAAAATCTGGAAAGTTTTCACAAGTGGTGGTGGGTAGAGACTTTAGGCTGTTGTTACCAGTACCCAAGGAACATGGTTTGAGTCTGAGTTACTCTAGCCACTAGGCATATTCACTCTAGCCACTAGGCATATTCAACTGGGGCATTCTATACACACACACACACACACACACACACACACACACACACACACACACACACACACACACACACAGACACAGACACCACTGCATAGCAGCAGCAGAATAATACACACCCCAGAATAATAAACTGCACAGCAGCAGAATATGCTCAGCACTCAGACTACATAATAAAAGGATACCTCCTCTGCAGTGTAACCAGACTAAATAATGAAAGCAGCAGAATAAGGAAAGTACAGTTTTGTACCTACCATAAATGTAGATGTTCGAGTGCTCATACAGCTGCAGTCATAACAGATGGGTTATCCTGCCGTCAGGCGGGTCCTCGGTCGGCCGAATTCCAAAGTCTAGGTCCGGCGTCGGTTGTAGTCGCTTCTTCCCTGACGTCAGTGCGGCAGGGGTATAAAAGAACCAGCCGACACCATCTTCTTCAGTTTTTCTTGCCCCAGATGTCAGGTGCCCCCAGAAGGAAGGCAAAACATAAACTTATGTAGTCATCCAATATAGAATAATCAAAAAACAGTAGTTAGCAAGCAAATACACCATAAAAGAATACCCCAAATAGGTTGTATGAGAAGGTGTTTGTCATAAGGCCTGTCCTAAGAGGGGATGGAGGGAGGGAAACCTGGACTGCAGCTGTATGAGCACTCGAACATCTACATTTATGGTAGGTACAAAACTGTACTATGTTCATCGTGCATACAGCTGCAGTCATAACAGATGGGTAGAATACCAAAGCTAAGTAGGGATGGCAGGCACTAAGTGAAACTAGGAGGAGCCAGGATGCCCTGCAAGACAGCTGTGGCAAATCCCGCTCAAGATTTTGAGTAAAGTGGAAGGTGATGGAGTTCAGTGCACACTTTCTCCAAACACTAAGTGGCTGCTTCCAAAATGTCCTTGGTAGGGACACCCCTGAGGAAAGTTGCAGAGGTAGCTGTGGCCCTTGTGGAGTGGGACCTGATGCTTGAAGGTACAGCTTTTCCATGAAAAGAGTAACAAAAGCGTATGCAGTGGGCTATTCATTTTGAGATTGTCTGTTTGGAGATAGCCTTTCCTTGAGCACCTGTAGCATAGGACACAAAGAGTTGCTCGGATTTCCTGAATGGCTTTGTCCTGTCCAAATAATAACGTAGTTGTCTGTGAATTTCCAAGGAATGCAGTAGTCTTTCCCCTTTGTTTTGTGGGTTAGGGTAAAAGGTAGGTAAGTGGATAGTCTGATTCAAGGCTACACTGGATACTACCTTTGGCATAAAGGTAGGGTTGGTTCGTAAGGAAACTCTGTCCTGATGGAAAATGATGAAAGGTTGCACAGCCATGAGGGCCTGTAGTTCCGAAACCCTGCGTGCTGAGGTGATAGCCAGAAGGAAGGCTGTTTTCCATGACAAATATTGTAGTTCTGTTGAAGCAGCTGGCTCAAATGGAGAAAGGGTCAGTTTTTCCAATATGAAGTTGAGGTCCCAAGCAGGGACTGGCGGTTTCCTTGGGGGTTTTATATTCTTAGCCCCTCTGAGGAACTGTCTTGAGAGAGGATGAGAGAATAAAGGAGGATCCGTGTTGTATTGTGCAGAGATGGCTGAAGCATGGATTTTGATGGAGGAGAAGGAAAGTCCACTGTAACATCTCAGCTAGGTACTGCAATATTTGAGGTATATTTATTACCCAGGGATTCTGGCCCTTTTTCTGATTCCAGGCACAAAACCGCTTCCATTTGGCGGAGTAGGCTTTTCTAGTAGAAGGTCTTCTGGCCTCCAAGATGACATCCTGCACCTCCTTGGAGAGGAGGGTCTGTTGTGAAATCAAGGGATTCTCCATGCGGCTAGATTTAGGGTTTTGAGCTGGCTGTGAAGAGTTTTGAAGTTGTGCTGGGACAACAGAAGAGGCACTAGAGGTAGGATCCATGGTGGGGAATGCATCAGGCTCTTCAGGAGTGGATACCAGTGTTGTCTTGGCCAGTTTGGAACAATGAGAATCATTTTCGGCCTCTCTGCTCTGGCTTTTAATAGAACTTTGGGCAGCAGAGGGAGAGGCGGAAAGGCATAGACCGTCAATGTTGTCCAATTGAAGGAAAATGCGTCCACTTTCCAGGCCTGTGGATGATAGGTCCTTGTGTAAAATTTTTTCAGTTGGTAATTTCTGTGGGTAGCAAAGAGGTCTATGTCTGGCTGTCCCCATGCCTGAGTTATCTTTTCGAAAACTTGAGGATGCAACTTCCATTCGTGTGGATCTGTCATATTTCTGCTTAGGCCATCTACCAGTGTGTTTTCCTTCCCTGGCAGGAATTGTGACTGAAGTTGGATTTGCAATTCCAGAGCTGTGTTCCAATGGGTCATGGCTAGTCTGCACAGGGGGTATGAATGAGCTCCCCCCTGTTTGTTTATGTACCACATCACTGTGGTGTTGTCTGTCCTTATCAATAGCTGACCTGGATGCAGTAGGTCTTTGAAGGCCATAATAGCATTTTGCACTGCTAGCATTTCCTTTTGGTTGATGTGTAGGTGCTTCTCTTTTTGGGACCATTTTCCCTGAATGCACTGATCTTTCATGTGTGCCCCCCCCCCCCCCAGGCGTAGTCCGAGGCGTCTGTTGTGATGATTTGATTTGCTTGAGGCATGCAGAAGGGGAGACCTATGTTTTTTTGGCATGCTTGAGCCCACCACAGAAATTCCTTTTGAAGACATGGAATGAGTTGTATGATTGTTTCCAAACTGTGGCTGTGTTGAGACCATAAGTTTTTTAGGTACCATTGAAGCTTCCTCATATGCAGCTTTGCACATGGGATCAGCAGGATGCAAGATGCCATGAATCCCAGAGCCTGCAGGACTTTCCTTGCAGTCAGTCTGGTGAAGGTTGCCATTTTGCTGAAGTACTGAGATAGTTGCCCTTGTTTGTCTGGCGTGAGGTAGGCCATCTGGATGTTTGTATTCAAGCTGGCACCCAGGAAAATTATTGTTTGAGAGGGTATTAGTTCTGATTTCTTTTTGTTGACTGTGTATCCCAGAAAGTTCAACAGTCTTATTTCAAACGCCAGTTGTTTCAGAAGTATGTCCTTGCTGTCCGCTTGGATCAAGCAGTCGTCCAGATATGGGTATATTTGTATTCCTTGAAATCTGCAGAAGGCAATTACTGATGCCAGGCATTTCGTAAACACTCTGGGCGCAGGAGATAAGCCAAAGGGCAATGCAGAGAATTGATAATGGGTTGAACCTGCAAGAAATCTGAGGTATCTTCTGCAATCTTGTCCGATAGGGACATGCAGGTATGCCTCCTTGAGGTCCAATGTTATCAGCCAAGACTCCTTGCCCAGCATGGAAAGAAGCTGCTGTAATGTGAGCATCTTGAATTTTGGTACCTGTAAATATGTGTTTAGGATGGATAGATCTAAAATAGGTCTCCAATCTTTGTCTTTCCTTGGCACCAGGAATAGTCTGGAATAAAACCTTTGACCTTGTTCTTTTGCAGGCACCTCTTGAATAGCTTTCATGTCCATGGGAGCTGAAATTTGTTTTTGTGCCTTTGCCCTTTGATTTTGTGGCAGGTTTGGCATGCCTCTCATTTTTGGAAGGGTGTGAAAGTGGAATCTGTAGCCTCTGTCTATAATGTCCAGGATCCATTTGTCTTTTGTGACAATATGCCAATTTTTTTAGAATAATGCCAGTTTTCCACCTAAAGGTGCTGCCATTAAAGCTTTACTTGGCAGGTAAAGGGGAAAGTCATTGTGTCTGCTTTCTGAATGACTGATCTATCTTCTCCACCTCTTGGGGTTGGTGCTTGCCATTGCCTGGCTCTGAATGATCCTTGAGATTGCCCTTTACCTCTCAGGCGCCTGTATCTGCCTCTTTGAGGTCTGTCCGTGGCTGGAAAGGACCAATTTTTTGAAGGCCAGTTTCTGCTGAAACGTGGAGGTTGTACCTGCAGGAAATCTTTCACTGTTTGCATTGATCTCGCCTTTTCCTCCATTTTCTTTAGTACCTCCTCAGCTTTAACACCAAACAATACATATTTTTGAAGAGGTGCATCTAGTAATTTAGCTTTGACATGATCTGGTAAGGCTTGTTCTTTGAGCCAAGCATGTCTACGTATGACAGACCCTGTAACAGCAGCTCTACATGAGGCCTCTAAAGCATCAAAACCACACTGCAAGGTATGTTTACCCACTTGCTCTGCACTATGCAACAAATCCTGCAACTCTTTTAAATCTGGTTGCTCAGGTTGTGTCATTTTGCTTTTCAACTCAGATAATAAAAACTGTTGATACTTTAACATATGGAACTGACACAGTTTAATGCCCTCATGGTTAAAGTGGCCGCGGTATACACCTTTCCCCCCCCCACTTTTCTAAAGCTCTGGAATCTCTCTCTGAAGGTAATGGGTTTTTAGCAGTAGAGGCCTTAATTCCCTTGAGACCCTGTGAAATAGTTTCTGGGTCAGCAGTATGGCTTTTGTATAGGAACTGGTGTGAATCAGGAACCCGGTAAAATATGTCTGGTATAACAGGAGCTGGAGGTAAAGAATCAGGGTTGAGGCTGGCTTCTGTGTACACATCATCTGATATTTCTAAGACAGGAGGGATAGCCAGAGGCCTATGCTGGGGGAGCAAGAGAAAATCCCTGAGCCTTTTCTTGGAATCTGAGTAATCTTGGCCTTCCCAGTGAAAGTGTTCCCTCAAAGTATGTAGGGTTTCCCCAAAAGAGTAGTCCTCAGGGGGGAGACCGAGGGAATAGACTCCTCTGCATCAGTCTTCAAGGAGAATATGTATATTCCTGGTCCTCAGATTGTTCAGAGGTAATACAGGCTTGATCTGAGGAAGGGTAGTCTTCCTCTAATCTGCGCCTTTTGTCTGAGGGGGGGGTTGAGAACCCCTGATAAGAGTAATCAAATCCTCAGCCATTTTGAGCATCTGTTTTTTAGGCATGGGGCCTTGAGAGGGGGGTCTGAGGACCTTGTATTTTAGTTTTAATGGCTGCTTTAGATTTTGTGAAAGCCTTAATAGAGAAGGAGAAAGGCCTGAAGACACCTTGAGAAATGGCAGGCCTGTCTAAACTCTGGGTTTCCCCGCCAAAAGTGGCGTCGGTATCTGTAGTCGGAATACGGGCCGAGGAGCCTGCGACCTCGGGCACAGAAGACACGGGTAATGAAGTGTCATCGGTACTCGGGGGCTGCGTAGGTGCCTCGCTGAAAACCGGAGAACCGGTAGTCGGCCTTAGCGTGGTGTCAGTAGAAGTCGCGGACCTCGTATGTCGGTCCTTATCTTTGCGTCTTTTACTCAAAACTGGAGTCGGAGTATCCAACGACATAATATAATTAATTTTTTTACCAAAATAGTGATGGGCGAACTCCGCCCGACGCTTAATAGTGCGTCTGTTGAATCTAGCACAAAAACAGCAGGCCGAAACGTTGTGGTCTGGGCCTAAGCAAGGAATACAGAAAGAGTGGAAATCCTTATGCGGTATTTGCTTCCCACATGAAATGCAATTATTAACTTTGTCTGACATCGGTCTGAGGCAAGAAAAGTTTCCCCAACGGGGTACTTAGCTTTCAAGAAGACTTCGGCTGAAATATTTTCGTAAATCTCAGGAGCTGGCTGACCGGCACTTGCGAAATGCTTCTGCTTCGGGCACCGCGCGGCAAGAAAGACTGAAGAAGATGGCGTCGGTTGGTTCTTTTATACCCCTGCCGCACTGACGTCAGGGAAGAAGTGACTACAACCGACACCGGACCTAGAATTTGGCCGACCGAGGACCCGCCTGACGGCAGGATAACCCATCTGTTATGACTGCAGTTGTATGCACGATGAACATCCATTCATGCTTTCCTCGGCACTCAGACTACATAATTAAAGGATACCTCCTTGGTAGCATACCAAGACTAAATGAAAGCAGCAGAATAAGGAAATCATTCCTGTTTTCTTTGTTCATCTGTTCCATTCCTGGAACTATTGACATAACAGCCTCGCGGCTTGCACGTTATGTTGAGACCAATAAACTCCATAAAAGCATAGTAGAATAAACTCCTCAGCAGTCTGGCAGACTACATAATAAAAGCAGATGAAAGGATACCTCCTTGGCAGCATAACCACACACACCAGAGAAAGGATACTCCTCGCCAGCATAAAATACAGTTGTGTACACTTACCATAAAAGTAAATGTTTGAGTGTATTCACTGTTGCAGTCATTACATTTGGGTTATCTGCCTGCAGGTAGCCCTCAGCCTGCCTGAATACCAGAGTTTTGGATTCCTGCGTCTGATGCTGTCTCTTCTTCCCTGACATCAGGTCGTCAGGGGTATAAAACATGCAGCCAACGCCATTACATCAGTTTTTCTTGCCCCAGATGTCAGCTGCCCCCATAATAGGAAGCAATTATATGTTATGTTACACCTCCAACAAAAAAGCAAATACACCAAACAAGAAGGAAAGATAGAGCCAAGAGAAGTCAGGGGGCAGGAGGGAGGGTAACAAGGACTGCAACAGTGAATACACTCGAACATCTACAGTTATGGTTAGTGTACACAACTGTATTATGTTCTTCGCGTTTTACTGATGCAGTCATTACATTTGGGTAGATTCCCAAAGCTAAGGAAGGGAGGAGAAAGTTATAGAGCATTAGGACCAGCTATTAAGCCCTGCAATACTGTAGTGGCAAAACCAGCTCTGGATTTAGAAAAAATAGACATGTGGTAGTGCTTGCTGAAGGTATGAACAGAGCTCCATGTAGCAGCTTCTAGGCTGTCCCCGGTAGGGACCCCTCTGAGAAAGGCTGTAGAGGTAGATGCAGCCCTGGTGGAATGTGATCTTATCCCCTGTGGGGTAGGTTTTCCATGGTGCTTATAGCAGAAATAAATGCAATGGGCTATCCATTTAGAAATGGTTTGCTTTGAAATGGCCTTCCCCTCTGCCCCTGCAGCAAAGCCAACTAGCAGCTGTTCAGATTTTCTGGGATGCTTAGTCCTGTCCAAATAAAATCTAAGTTGTCTGTGCACATCCAAAGAGTGCAGAATTCGATCTCCTTTGTTTTGTGGATTAGGGTAAAAGTTATGCAAATGAATGGACTGATTTAGGGCCACACTAGACACCACCTTGGGCATAAAGGAAGGACTGGTCCTGAGGGAAACCCTGTCTGCATGGAAGATAATGAAGGGCTCCACTGCCATGCGGGTCTGTAGGTCAGACACTCTTCTTGCTGAAGTGACGGCTAGAAGGAAGGCTGTTTTCCAAGAAAGGAATTTCAACTCTGCAGTTGCAGCCGCTTCAAATGGAGGGAGAGTGAGCTTTTCCAATGCAACGTTAAGATCCCAGGCTGGAGTAGGGGCTCGCCTGGGGGAGGGGGTCTTAAATTTTTTGCCCCTCTGAGGAATTGCTTTAACAGGGGGTGAGAGAAGAGGGGAGGTTCACTATTAAAATGTGCTGAAATTGCAGAGGCATGAATTTTAATTGACGAGAAGGACAGGCCCTTGTGGAGCATTTCTGTTAAGTACTGGAGAATATGAGGGAAGACTGGGCACTGTAGTGCCCATACCCTGGGTCTGGCTCCAGGAAGAGTATCCTTTCCACTTTTCAGCATAGGATTTTCTAGTACTAGCTCTCCTTGCTTCCAGAATGACCACTAGCACCTGCTTACGGAGGGATGCTATTGGAGAGCTCAAGGAATTAGTCAGGCTGCAAGGTTCCGGGTTTGAAGCTGAGGGTGCAGAATCTGGCCCACCTCCTGAGACAGCAGGGAAGGGGTCTGAGGTAGGTGCCATGGATCCAGCAGTATCATGCTGCACAAGAGGGGGTACAGTGCTGGCGAGGCCAGTCTGGTGCAATCAGTATTGTCCTTGGTTTGTCCTGTTTGATCTTTAGCAGAACCTTCGAGAGGAGAGTCGGAGGGGGAAAGGCATAAACCGAGAGGCTTTCCCAGGTAAAGGAGAGGGCATCCACTTTCCAAGCTTGACTGTGGGGAATCCCTGTGCAGAATTTGTCCAATTGGTAGTTCTGGGGGGAGGCAAACAGGTCTATCTCTGGAGTCTCCCATTTGTTCCTCAAGAGGCTGAATATTTTTGGTTCCAGTTTCCATTCATGTGGGTCCATGAGATTTCTGCTTAGGTCGTCTGCCAATTAATTTAGCTTGTAGGTGCACTTGGTAGCTCAAGGCTATGTTTCACAGAGCCATGGCTTGTCTGCAGAGAGGGTACGAGTGGGTTCCCCCCTGTTTGTTTATGTATCACATAACTGTGGTGTTGTCTGTCTTTACCAATAACTGTCCTGGAAGGATGTGGGCCTTGAAGGCTGTCAGGGAATTCTGTACAGCTAACATTTCTTTTTGGTTGATATGCAGGTGCATCTGACTCAGGTTCCATTTACCCTGAATGCACCACCCTGCCAAGTGAGCCCAAGTGAGCCCCCCCCCCCCCCATGCACAGTCTGATGCATCTGTAGTCAGGGTTTGGGCAGCAGGGGGTAGATTGAAAGGGGGCTCCTTGTTGAGGTGGCAGGCCTCTTCCCACCAAAGGATCTCTGTCTTTATACAAGGAATGATAGGAATAATTGATTCCAGGTCCTGAGAATGTTGACACCATAGACTTTTTAGATACCATTGTAGTTTCCTCATATGCAGCCTTGCATATGGAAGTAGTAGAATGCAAGAGGCCATGAACCCCATGGCTTGCAGGATTCTCCTTGCAGATAGCTGGGTCTTTGTGGCCAGTAGTTTGAAGTAGGCTGTCAAATAAACTTGTTTCTCTGGCGTAAGGTAAGCCATCTGGAAAGTTGTGCTCAAGCTTGCTCCCAGGAATACAATCTGTTGGCACGGTACTAGATGAGATTTCTTTTCGTTTATGGTGTACCCCAGCAAGGTTAGAAGTTTCTTTACAAATGCCAGATGTTTTAATAGCATGCCCTGGCTTTCTGCCTGAATCAGACAATCGTCCAGGTATGGGTATATTTGAATATTTCTCTGCCTGCAAAATGCAAGGGCTGGAGCTAGACACTCTGTGAATACCCTTGGCGTCAGTAGATAAGCCAAAGGGAAGTGCAGAGAACTGACAGTGCATGAAGCCTGCTCTGAAGTGTAGGTATTTCCTGCAAGATTCCCTTACTGGAATGTGCAGGTAAGCTTCCTTTAAGTCTAAGGTTGCTAACCAGGCATCTTTGCCTAGCATAGGAAGCAGCTGTTGAAGTGTTAGCATTTTGAATTTTGGGATAACCAAAAAGGTGTTTTGTATAGAGAGGTGCATGATAGGGCACCAGGAGCTGTCTTTTCTGGGTACCAGGAAAAGTCCTGAGTAAAAACCTTGTCCCCTTTCTTCTGCTGGGACAGGATGAATAGCCCTGATACTTAGAACAGAGAGAACCTGCTGTTGAGCCTCTGCCCACTAATTTGGGGGTAGGTCTGGCCAACCGTTTGGGGTTGGTAAGGTGTGGAAGTGGAATTTGTATCCTTGGAAAACTATATTTAAAATCCATTTGTCCTAGGTAATGAGTTCCCAGTTTTTTGCATGCAGGGCGAGCTTTCCTCCTAAGGGAGCAGGCAGTTGAGCAGGGCTTGGAAGGGTTAAGGTTAAGTCACTGTGACATTTTTCCACAGGGGGGTGTCTTAATACTTCCAGCTTTGGAAGTGGGAGCCCCCCACTGCTTAGGCCTGTGTGCAGCCTGAGACTGTAGCCTAGGTGATCTGCTGTTCCTGGGTTTGGACTGAGAAAGCCTGGAAGAGATTGGAAAGGACCAATTCTTAGAAGGCCAATGCCTATTAAATCTGGGAGGCTGTACTTGCAGGAAATATTTAACAGTTTGCATAGATTTAGCTTTTTCCTCCATCTTTTTAAGGACTTTTTCTGCATTGTTGCCAAACAGGCAGTCTTGGTTTAAGGGAGCATCCAGTAATTTAACTTTAACATGATCTGGCAAGTTTTGCTCCTTAAGCCAAGCATGCCTTCTAAGTACAGACACAGTGACAGCAACCCTACAAGATGCTTCTAAAGAGTCAAAACCATATTGCAAAGTATATTTACCAACTTGTTCAGCAGAATGCATTAAATCTTGTAATTCTTTATGTTCAGCACAGTCCCATAATATACTGATATTTTAACATATGAAACTGGCAGTTTAAGGCCCTAATGGCCAAAGAAGCAGAAGTGTATAACTTCTTACCCCATCTGTCAAGGCCCTGGAATCTCTATCAGAGGGGGTAGGGTTTTGGCAGCAGTAGCCTTCATGCCTTTTTGTCCTTGGGAAATGGTCTCTGGATCCGCAGTGGGATTCTTGAACAGGAACTTGTGAGAGTCAGGTACTCTGTAATACTTGTCAGGTTTTCTGGGAGTTGGAGGTAAAGAGTCTGGGGCCAGGCTAGATTCCAAGAAGGCATCATTTACAATGTCCAGAACAGGAGGGATAGCTAAAGGCCTGTGTTGAAGGAGGAGTAAGAATTCCCTCAGCCTCTTTTTGGAGTCAGAACAATCCTGGCGTTCCCAGCAGAAATGCTCCCTAAGAGTGTGCAAGGTTTCACCAAAAGAAAAATCTTCTGGAGGGGAAGCAGAGGGAATGGAATCTTCTGCATCAGAATCCTCATAGGTAGATAAGAGCAAATCCTGGTCATCAGAAGAAACAGAAATTTCAGAATCTTGATCAGAAGAATCAGAAGGAAAATCAGTTCTAGGTTTCTTAGAGGGGGAAGGCTGGCTTCCCCTAATTAAAGTAATAAGGTCTTCAGCCATTCTAAGCATTTCTTTAGACATATGGGCCTGACCATGTGGTTTGGACATCGGTTTTCTAGGCGTGAGTCGAGTTTTAGGCCTTGATGAAGAAGATGGCGTCTGGTTGAAATGCAAATCTGTAGGCCTGAATACACCCTCAGAAGCTGGTGCCTGCACAGCAGCTCTGGACCCATCCCAGGTAGAGACATCCGCAGGTTCCTTAGTCGAAGAAGCATCTCGCGGAATACTCCGAATGGGTCTCAGTCGAGGCCTGCAAATCTGAAGTAGTGGGTATCAGGGGCTGCGAAAGCGCCTGAGTACCGTTGAACTGTCGACTAGCTTAACGGAAGCGTCGTCGTCAGTTTTGGACCTATGTGGTCTGTCTCTGTCTTTATCTTTACGTGTTTTTGGAATATCGGTGGTCGGATGGCTTACCGAAGCCATTTCTGGATAGTCAAACAGAGTACCGAAATAATCTGCTGCGAAAATAGACCGACGATGAATAGTTCGGGGGTTGAATAAGGCACAAAACCGACAGCGAGGGACGTCGTGGTCTGGGTCTAAGCAAGGAATGCAGTACAAATTAAAATCTTTATGAGGTATTTGCTTTCCACAGGTAAGACAATTGTCAACTTTTACTGACATCGGTTAAGAGCAAGAAAAAGGATCCCCAATGCGGCACTTAGTTTTTTTCATAGACTTCGGTTTTGAAACTCGAAAACGAAAATTTCAGGAGTCGGCCGACCTGCACTTGCGAACTGCTTCTGACACCGCGCGGCAAGAAAGACTGATGCAATGGCATTGGCTGCATGTTTTATACCCCTGACGAACTGACGTCATGGAAGAAGAGACAGCATCTGATGCAGGAATCCAAGACTCTGGTATTCAGGCCGGCTGAGGGCTACCTGCAGGCAGATAACACAAATGTAATGACTGCAACAGTGAAACATGAAGAGCATCCACACACCAGACTAACTAATGAAAGCAGCAGACTAAATAATAAAAGCAGATGCCTCCTTGACAGTGTAACCACTCCTGCTTCCCTTCTAAGTTTGTTCCATTCCTGGAACCACCACCATTAACATAGCCTTGTGGCTTGCTGTAAATGCTTGCATGTTATGTTGAGCCCTTGAACTCAATTCAGACAGGCTGTTCATGGAGCTGACATCATCGAGCATGTGATGATGCCAGCTCAAAACAGTGAAAGCAAAATTTAAAAAAAGCCATGAAATTAAAGGGAAATTCAGAAATTAAGGGGTGCCACTCAGGAATCATGGCATCCCATAATTTAGACCTTAAAACCAGTAAAAACCACTCAATTAGGTACGGTTGAGAGGTCTGAATCAGTAACATTCTGGAGTAAAGGACCTTTCCTATTTGACCTGCAGGAACATGCTATATGACAACTGTTTCTAATACATGCTGCATGACTTTGGGAAACAACTCTGTTTGACTGGGGGAGTAGAGAGGAATCACCCTTAAAGGAGCGGGCTCTTCTACCCATTGCCCATGGTGAACCTCCTGAATCATCTTTAAAACCATTTGCCTGAGATAATTTTGTTACCAAAATGGAGTGCTGAAGGTCACATTCACATACAGGGACAGGAGGGCGGAGGGATGGTGACCAAGTTTCTGGCATAATCATTCTGAGGAAGCCACCTGACTCTTTTCTGGAAAAAAAACTCCCTTCTTTTTGGGATTACTATTTGTACAGTCTTGTCACCACCACTTCGTAGGTGTCTGCCTGTTAGTAGGAGGCACAGTGTGTTTGTTTTGTCTTTTAAATGTAGCAGAGAGTTTGGAAGAAAATAATCTGGGGATCTTAAAAATTCCAGAAACTACCTACATTAAATTACCTCTGTCATCCCATTGTTTGAGGACCTATGCAGCAGAAGGCCCAAATAAAATATCCCCTATCCACAAGGGAATTCAACATTTCTGACTTTAATTAATCTAATAACTTTTGCTTTAATTAAACTGAACACTTTTGTTTATGTATCCAAACCTTCTCCATAATGTAGATGAAGCAGAAGTCCTGGAAGCAGTATCAACATAATCATACACAATTTTAAGGCTTGTTTAGAAACTTGAGACAGGTTAGAAACAATGCGATTCAAGGAAGACCTACCCTCAGGAGGCTGGGAAACAGAAAACTCTCTGAAACTACTGCCACATTTCAGAATAAACTTCCATGTCACAATGCTAATTAAGAATGCTAAAGGCTAAAATAGAAGAAGAAAATAACCTCTTACTCAGTCTGTCCATCACTTTACTCTCTATCTCCAAGAACTGTGTTACAAGTGGTAAACAGCCAATTTGTGGAAGGAGTAGTAGGGTGAGATAGTTGCTAAATTAGCTCCATGATGAGAAAAGAGATATTTATTAGCTTCAGAGCGTTACAGGAAGTATTTAAAACATCCTCCAAGGCTAGCAGAATTGGAGGAATAAGTGCAGCAAGTGGGACTTCTTGTTCTAAGAAATCATAGTATGTGCCCAAGTCACAGTGACATCCGCCTGATCCCAAGAAAACACATCCTTTAGTCTAGACTTGAGAAAGAGTCTCCGAAAATGAGAAAGCCTCCATTTGTATAATTCCAGGCTTCCTGCCTAAAGAGTCAGTGTCTTCAGCTATAGAAACTTCAGGTGGCACAATTCTGTCGCTGCCCACATCAGAATCATCTGAAAGAACATCCTCATCGTTTAGAGTACAGGAGTAAGGTACAGGAGGAGGCACTTGGTAGCCATAACTGACAGTCTGCAACAGACTCCTAGCTAAGGTAACAGCATCATTTTTACAAACACCGATCCTCTTTATATTATCAGAATGATTAACTTTTGTTTCCTGTTTTAGGAACATCCCTGGAGGATGACCAAGAAGGGGAAGGCATATTATCCCGAACAAGAGGTTTCCTTCCTCGGCCATCCCAGGAGAACTCTCCTATGTTTCTTCCATACCCACATCAGACTGTGGAACAGCTGAAGAGGGTATGTCTGAACTGGCCAGCAAAGTTACACTACAGGGATTTGAGGAAATCAGTAAGTGGTCTCAGTATATGACACTGCAGAGTCACCTACCAATGGCTGACGCAGTAATTGAACCCACGCTGAAGCCAAGGGCTCATGCTTTAATGTTTTTTTGTTTTTTTTAGGTATGTTAGAAGAAGAAATAACAGGACCAGGGTAAGTACTCATGCTACAGCCAAGGACCAAAGAGAAGTTGATAATTCTACTCTCAAGAAACCATCTCTGACTTCACATAAAAAGTAGTACTATTACTACCTGTTCTTACACTTCTAAAGTTATGAATATAGACCTCTTACCACTTCTAAAACATTTTGATCTGTGTGATCCTTAACAGTCAGTATTTAGGACAGGTCACAGCAAAAACAAAAAATCCCTGCTAATGGTGTTTTAAACATATGACTCTCCTCTGGATCATGGCATCTTTTTGCAGTGTATACAGTATTTTTTGGTTTGCCGCTTGTTGTCCCAAAATGATTTCCCATTTACCCTTTGGGGAGTTTGCACAGAGTGACTTCTGGTTTGTATTACTCACAGAGCTACTCTCTATACAAAGACATTTTGTAGTGTCACTTTTGGGACCATTGCTACTTGAAGTGTGCCTGCTGCCACTTGGAGATTTAATCTGAAGAAGCAAGATGAATTCCCACAATGATGCTTATGACAAACAGCTATAGCTGTCCACTGGAGAGGAGGCTGCATTACTATTTCAGATGAGATGACTACATACTACTGTCTTCTGGACTTGGGGAAAATAATTTGAAACTCATCCTCATCACAACAGAGTTTTGGTTGTGCATAAAACACCTCACTTTCCCAGTTCTCATAACTTTAACCGTATTACTCTGTGTACAGTTAATAAGCTGAAGTTAGTATCAAAGGTGAGGCACCCTGAAATAACACTCAATGACCAAGTGACAGCCATGACAAAAGCATGCATTCAACTGAAAAATATCACATGGATTACAAACATTCTGCAATAAGAGAATCTTTCAGCGGGCAGGTCTAGCTACCCGGTGGTATGAACCTTGGCTTTAGATGATTATCACTGCTGAAGTGACACCTTGACCCTATGTGGAAAAAAGGGAAAAAGGAGTTGTGGGTAGATGGATGGATGGAAGTCTTTCATGCTCCAATTTCCAAGTGGCGACATGAGTGCAACAGCCTTTACCAAGGGTTTACTAATTAATATCTCTGGCAGCTTCAACTGATGCAGGACTCTGAAATATCAGTCATTAGCCTAGCTGCAAAGTATGATTTTTGGTTTTACTGAGTCTACAATGTCTGGCAGCCATTTGGAACATCTGGTAAAAGATTTCAGTAGTAACTTAGCCCTACAGCAAACTGGGTCTCACTTGTCTTAAACAGCTGTGGCTCATTTATACTAGTTTATGTGCTTCACTCAGCTGTCGGGGGACTAAGCGGTTCCTAGGATGTGGTGAGAAACCTCTGCTCATCATTCATTTGCTTACTACACTACCAGCATGCAAAATTCACTGCTCTAGCAGTTATAGATCCCAGACTCCACCTTACAGCTTATTTGAGAGATCTTTCAAAATCTGCTTGTACACAGCTGCAGTATGTTACTTTCATTGTACAACAGTCTCAATATGTTTTAACTCCACCTTATTTCATATCTATGATTATAATATTTCTTACTGTAAAAATCCCTCTTCAGTGAAAGAACAGATGAGTTTTTTAAACTGTAAAATAAACCTAACTAACCAGGACAAACTTAACACTTTCAAAAAAAAGAAAAACCTCACTAGAAATAATATAGCAAATGGGCTTCTTGGAGCAGGTTTTCAGCTGGTTTAAAACGTGCTTCTAAATTAGACCATTTAACATCAACTCAAACATTTTAAGTAGTAGTATAAGCATTTCAAACAAAGGGTCCCCAGGGTTCAATCATAGGACCATTACTGTTTTCACACTACATAAACTATATACCTTGTGACCTGCCTGAACTATACCACATATTACAAGCTAAAAACAGAAGTCCTTAGTAGAGCCATTAAATCTCCTCATAAATTAATCTTCTCACTATAAAGTGAATCGAGCTGTATTTACCGAAATGGCTATAAGGTAACAAACTATCTTTAAATACAAAAAGAAAATCAACAACTATGCTCTTTAGTAGCAAATTCTTACTCACTCTCAATTCATTAACTTGGTGGATTTACCTGGCCACATCCCACCAAAGGTTAGTCAACAGAAGTACTTACGAGTAACCTTAGATATTAGTCTACTTTACCATACTGGTGTGAAAATGCAAAGCCGAAAGGTGTTTAGCTAGCTAAAAGTCACATATAAAAGTTCTCACCTAATTAAAAAAGAAGCCAGACATGCTTCAACAAACTTTCTACTTTTCTATATAGAATATGCCCTTACTTACTGTCATCCACCACTCTTTTTAAAATACTAGTTTGCTTCAATGTGCCTAATTTTACACCAAAATCACTGTACAACTTTAAGCCAAGCTTTCTGGTTGCCAGAACCATCCATGGGCACTTTCTTACTAATCTTTGAATTCAGACCTGTACAGACAGCTACTGCTTACTTCTTGACAAGTTAATCAGTAGACACTCTACATACTCAATAAGGAGTCAAGCAGTGCACCCCTCTACAGACTTATTTAGCCATGGCTGAAAGAAGTTTCAGTAAAATTGCTCATTATAGGATATCATCTTCATAATTCAAACTTTATCTTGATTTGGCACTAGTTACCCTCTCAAGTCTTACAACTCAAGAAAATAGGTATTCCTATGAGTCTATAAAGTACAACTTTTCAACTCACCATTTTCAGAAAGACAAATATTGAAAAAGGTGTGCTGAAAACCCTCAAAGCACAAAACCATATTTTTTTGTGGTTTGACAAGCTCCCTTGCACTCTCACCCCAAATGATATCTACATACATAGTAATTCCACTATTTTACCACCGTGGATGGAAGGGGAAAATTCCCACAAAGTATTATACCAGCTTGCACAAAAAGTACAGTTTTGTACCTACCATAAATGTAGATGTCCGATAGATATGCAACTGCAGTCATAACATATGGGTTGTCCTGCCTCAGGCAGCCCTCGGTCGGCCGGATTCCAAAGTCTGGGTCCGACGTCGGCTGATGTCGCATTTCTCTCCGATGTCAGAGCGGCTGGAGTACATAAGCATCAGCCAACGCCATTTTCTTCAGTGTTTCTTGCCCCAGATGCCAGGTGCCCTCCAAGGAAGGCTGTAATCAAACTGGAAGACAAAAACAGGATTCCAGACAAATAAATGAGCAATAAACAGATACACCATAACAGATATCCCCAGCTAAGAGAAACAGGGATAGGAGTGGACCCTAGGCATAGAGGGGTATGGAGGGAGGGAAAATCCGACTGCAGTTGCATATCTATCGGACATCTACATTTATGGTAGGTACAAAACTGTACTATGTCCTTCAAGAATGCAACTGCAGTCATAACATATGGGTAGAATACCATAGCTTAGCTGGGGGAGGAGGAATGCTCTAGGAAAAAGATGGTGTGGCAATCAAACCCTGCAGGACTGCCGAAGCAAAGCCTGCTCTGGATCTGGAGTATAGAGAGAGATTGTAGTGCTTGGAGAATGTATGCACGGAGCTCCATGTAGCAGCTTCTAGAATGTCCTTAGGAGGCACCCCTCTTAAGAATGCTGTAGAGGTGGCTGTAGCTCTGGTGGAATGTGGTCTGACATTGGCTGGAACAGTCTTTCCATGAAAGGAATAACAGAATCTGATGCAATGTCCAATCCATTTTGAAATAGTCTGTTTTGAGATTGCTTTTCCTTGGACTGCAGGGGCGTAAGCTACAAAAAGTTGTTCAGACTTCCTAGTGGTCTTGGTTCTGTCCAGGTAGTATCGAAGTTGTCTGTGAATGTCCAAGGTATGTAACAGTCTTTTCCCCTTATTCTCAGGATTGGGGAAGAAAGCAGGCAGATGAATTGCTTGATTTAAAGAAACCCTAGATACCACCTTTGGCATAAAAGTAGGGTTGGTCCTTAATGAAACCCTGTCTCTGTGGAAAATTATGAACGGTGGTATTGCCATTAGGGCCTGTAGTTCCGAAACCCTTCTTGCTGAGGTAATTGCCAACAGGAAAGCTGTCTTCCATGAGAGAAATTGCAAATCAACTGAAGCTGCTGGCTCAAATGGAGGTAGAGTCAGTTTTTCTAGTACAAAATTGAGGTCCCAGGCTGGCACTGGTGCCTTTCTTGGTGGCTTAATGTTCTTGATTCCCCTGAGGAATTGTTCTTGATTCCCCTGAGGAATTGCCTTAGCAAAGGATATGAAAAGACAGGCGGATCAGTGTTATATCTAGCTGAAATAGCTGATGCATGTATCTTTATGGAAGAATATGAGAGTCCATTCTTTAGCATATCTACCAAATATTCCAGGATGAGTGGGATGTTCAATAATGATGCATCATGTCCCTTGCTGGTATTCCAAATGCTGAATCTCTTCCATTTTGCTAAGTAAACCTTTCTGGTGGATGGTCTTCGAGCCTCTGTTAATATCCGCTGAACTTCCTTGGAGAGAGATAGGTTGAGGTTATTCATGGGATCTCCCAGGCTGTTAGCTGCAGTGTCTGAAGGTTTGGATGCACTGTTTTGAAGTTGTGTTGAGTCAAAAATAGAGGCCATTGGGGAAGGGCCCACTTCTTGGTGTGACATATGCTCCATAGTAGTGGATACCAGTGTTGTCTTGGCCAGTCTGGAGCTATTAGGATCCCCTTGGGTCTCTGCTTTGATCTTTAGTAATACTGAGGTCATCAGGGGCAGAGGTGGGAATGCATAGATTTTTAGGAAGTTCCAGTTGAATGAGAGAGCATCTATTTTCCAAGCTTGTGGATGGTATGTCCTTGAGCAGAATTTTTGCAGATGATGGTTGAGGTGAGAGGCAAATAGGTCTACTTCTGGCCTGCCCCATGTCGAAGTGAGCTGTGTGAAGATCTTCGGATGTAACCTCCACTCGTGTGGATCTGTGAAATTCCTGCTTAGGCTGTCAGCCAGCACATTGTCCTTGCCTGGAACAAACTGGGATTGTAACTGAATGTTTAGGCTCAGTGATTTTTCCCAAAGATGCATTGTCAGTCTGCAAAGGGCGTAAGAATGGGTGCCCCCTTGCTTGTTTATATACCACATCACAGTGGTGTTGTCTGTCCGTATCAGTAAATGGCCTTGCTGAAGTTGGTGTTGAAAGGCCTCGATGGCATGCATTACTGCCAGCATTTCCTTTTGGTTTATATGCAGACGTGCTTCCTTTGGAGACCATTGTCCTTGTATACACCTGCCTTCCATGTGCGCCCCCCATCCAAGGTCTGAGGCGTCTGTGGTCATGGTCTGTGTTATCTGTGGTTTTTGAATGACATACCTGTGTTTGCCTGGCTTACCAAGGCCCACCATAGGAATTCCTTTTGTAGGCATGGAATGAGCGGTATGGTTGTCTCTAAGTTGTTGCTGTGCTGAGACCATAGGCTTTTTAGGTACCATTGAAGCTTTCTCATGTGTAGCCTTGCTAATGGAACCAGGAGAATGCAGGATGCCATGTAACCCAGGGCCTGTAGGAATCTCCTTGCAGTCATCTGGGTAAGTTTTGCCAAACCTTTGAAATAATGAGTTAACTTCTCTTGCTTGTCTTCTGTTAGGTAAGCCATTTGAGAGGCTGTGTCTAATTTGGCTCCTAAGAAGATTATTTGCTGGGATGGCTGAAGTCTTGACTTTTGGAAGTTGACTGTGTATCCCAGAGCTTGAAGTAATCGTATGACATAGTCCAAGTTTTTGTCAACATCAATTTGTCGTCCGCTTGTATGAGGCAGTCGTCCAGGTACGGGTAAATTTGGATCCCCTGGAGCCTGCAATGAGCAATTACTGAAGCCAGACATTTTGTGAATACTCTGGGCGCAGTAGATAAGCCAAATGGCAATGCTGAGAATTGATAATGCTCTGGCCCTGCAAGAAATCTGAGGTATCTTCTGCAGCTGTGTCTGATAGGGACATGCAGGTATGCCTCCTTGAGGTCCAGAGTAATCAGCCAAGACCCCTTGCCCAGCATGGGAAGGAGTTGCTGTAGAGTCAGCATTTTGAACTTTGGTACTATTAGAAAGGTGTTTAATGCGGACAAATCCAGTATTGGTCTCCACTGAAATTCTTTTCTTGGAACAAGGAACAGTCTTGAGTAAAACCCCTGGCCTTGTTCTTGTTGTGGAACTGTTTCTATTGCTTTCATCCGAGCCAGCAGAGAGATTTGCTTGATAGCCTCTGCCCTCTGGTTTTGTGGTAGGTTTGGCATGCCTTGTTTTCTTGGTAAGGTATGAAAATGGAACCTGTAACCTCGGTCTATAATGTCCAAAATCCATTTGTCCTTTGTCAATCTGTGCCAATTGTCTGCAAACAGAGATAATTTTCCACCCAAGGGAGCTTCTATTTGTTCCTTGATAGGCAGATGTAGAGGAAAGTCATTGAGATTGTGGCTGCGGGGCAGGTGAAACCCCTGTGTCACTTCTTTGGTTTGCTGGCTGCCATTGTCGTCCCCTGTAAGGACCTCTGTATTGCCCTCTTCCTCGGCTACGTCTGTTTTTACCCCTTTGAAATTTTTCAGGATTAGGAAAGGACCAGTTTTTTGAAGGCCAATTCCTACTGAATCTGGGGGGTTGAACCTGGAGGAAATCATTCACCATCTGAACTGATTTTGCTTTTTCCTCGATGGACTTTAACACATCCTTAGCATTAGCACCAAAAAGCTTGTTCTTTTCCAAAGGTGCATCCAGAAGTTTTGCCTTTACATGATCTGGTAGAGGTTGATCTTTTAACCATGCATGTCTACGAATGACTGCTCCTGTCATAGCTGCCCTACATGAAGCTTCCAGTGCATCATATCCACACTGCAGGAAGTGATTGCTTACTTGCTGAGAGTTATGTACAGCTTCCTGCAAAGACTTCCTGTCTAAAGGATCAGGAGAGGCCAATGTTTTCTGTAAATCTTCTAACAGGAAATCCTGATATTGTAACATATGAAAAAGGCAATTCAAAGCTCTCATAGATAAGTAGTGGAGGTGTAGACCTTTTTCCCCCATCTCTCTAATGACCTAGCTTCCCTGTTGGAGGGCAAAGGATTTTTAGAGGTGGAAGCTGAAACACCTTTAGGTCCCTGAGAAATAGTTTCCAAATCAGCAGCATGGGCCCTGAATAAATGGGAATGTGTTTCTGGGAC
Organism: Protopterus annectens; assembly: GCF_019279795.1. Classification (NCBI taxonomy): domain Eukaryota; kingdom Metazoa; phylum Chordata; order Ceratodontiformes; family Protopteridae; genus Protopterus; species Protopterus annectens. The sequence continues at coordinate 161,503,638 of NC_056735.1, forward strand.
CCTGTAATACCTGTCTGGCTTGGCTGGAGCAGGAGGAAGAGAATCAGGGGTAATACTAGAGTCAGAATATAAATCATCCAAAACATCAAGCACAGGAGGAATAGCTAAGGGCCTTTGCTGGGGCTTTTGAAGGAAAGTTTGAAGGCGCTTTCTGGAATCAGAATATTCCTGGCCTTGCCACTTGAAATGTTCCCTCATGGTATGCAGAACTTCCCCAAAAGAAATATCCTCAGGAGGGGAGGCCGAGGGGATGGAATCCTCTGCATCCGAGTCCTCATAGGTCTGGAAGAGCTCTTCCTGGCCATCGGAGTGGACAGAGTCCTCAGAATCTTCATCTGAAGGAATAGGGTCAGAGGGTTCAACCCGGGGCCTTTTATCAGAAGGAGGCTGGGATTCTCTCTCAGGATGGGCCTGTGAACCTCTAATCATAGAAATTAAGTCAGCAGCCATAGTCATGATTTGAGTCTCTGGAGTAGGCTGAGGTAAGGCTTTAGCAGTAAGATGCTTGGTCTTGCTGGCTGCCTTAGCCCTAGTGTAGGCCTTAATAGACATGGCCATAGGAGGCCTGGCAGCTCCACGTGCAGGAGTGACCTTATCTACAGCAATGGTCTCGGGCATTTCCTCGGTTTCGGTATCCGGAGGAAAATCAATAACTGGCGTCGGAGTGATATCCTGAATCGGAGTAGTCGGTAATGCGGTGTCTTCGGTTCGGAGCGGTGGAATAACCATCTCAGGGGGAACCGGAGCACTCGCGGTAGGTTTTGGCGTGGAGTCGGTGGTAGACGCGGGCCGAGGATGTCGGTCCCGGTCCTTTCGTTTCTTGGGAGTTTGCAATGTTGGAAGTTCCGACGGCATTGTATAAGCAAATTTTTCGCCGAAAAAATCTTCAGCGAACTCTGCCCAGCACCTGAGAGTGCGCTTGTTGAAGCGAGCACAGGCTACACAGGCCGAGACGTCGTGGTCTGGGCCAAGGCAAGGAAGACAGTAAGAGTGGAAATCCTTATGAGGTATTTGTTTACCACAAGAAAGACAATTAACTTTTTCAGTAATTTCTGACATCGGCTGAGGCAAGAAAAGGTCCCCAACGGGATACTTAGCTTTTTTGATGACTTCGGAATCGAAGAATACAGGAGCTGACCGACCGGCACTTGCGAACTGCTTCTGCTTCGGGCACCGTGCGGCAAGAAAGACTGAAGAAAATGGCGTCGGCTGATGCTTATGTACTCCAGCCGCTCTGACGTCGGAGAGAAATGCGACATCAACCGACGTCGGACCCAGACTTTGGAATCCGGCCGACCGAGGGCTGCCTGAGGCAGGACAACCCATATGTTATGACTGCAGTTGCATTCTTGAAGGACATCAACACATTGCAGTGAAACTCACTACAAAACTCAATGACCTGTACCTAAGCCATGTAAATATATTCTTAGGTACTAGTGTAACACTAAGGAGACCTCAAATAACTACACAGTCTGAAAGCCTCTTTGACCGCAGCAAACCTGACAGCACTTGTACTAATCAAGCTTTAAATTACTTTTCCAAAGTGTTGTCTATCACTCCACATATCCCACTTTACTTATCTCTCATTATATTTATTGTACCTTTTACTATTTTCTCCTTCACTATTATCTTGCAATATATTACTTCTTGTGTAATTTCTCCCATGTAATTGTAAAATGACTGTACATTTCATATTTGTATAAAATGACTATCATTTATTTTCTGTGATATTCTATTGTAAACTGAATCTATTTTTCATCAGCCATAACAACCCAGGTCACGCCTGAAAAGGGTCCTTGGAAAAGTGCACCTAATCCAGTTATCAGCTATAAACAACAAAAACAAATTGTTAAGATTGTAATATGCTTAGAGTTAAGCTAAAAAAAATCTTCTACATCTACCCAGAATTAAAAAGTGCTTCTGGAAGGAGTTAAGGAATTAGCCCCCAGAAAAAAGGTGGTTAAAAAGCAAACAATCTAAGAATAAATTTAGAAGGATGCTGAGGTATGAAAATAGAAGACATGAGCATCTATAAGAATGAGAGTAACAACAAGCTCTACTATGTTACAGGTGAGGGATAATACCAAAGAAGTGGTTTAGTTTATTTGCAAAATCTTTAATGGAATCATCTTCAGGATGGTCTCTGTTCTTGTGCCTGATATAGCTATGTCTGTGGATGCTCCTGGTACATATTCACTTTAACTAGATTTTTGAGGTCTTAAAATTATCATCATACTGCACCAGGCCCAAATAATTTCATTGTGTTTTTCTTGGAAAAAACAAAGTGAAGTATCAGAATTGTTTTCCATTAGGAGGCAAGCTTTAATGACAACTATCCATATGGGAGTGTGACTTAAGCTGGAAATCACAGACTTACTAGCATCTTGGGGAAATGCTACGAGAGGAAACAGATGTATGCAAACAGCTAGCATGTCACCGTATGACAATATCACTCATTATTAAGATGCAAAATCCATATTTTAAACAGTGGTTTAATAGCTGGCTACAGGATAGGAAATCTGCAGTAACATTAAATGGAGTGAGCTCAGATCTGTTTGAGGTGTCCAGTGGTGCCCCAATAGTTTAGTATTGTGAGCCGTTCCCAATTTATGTAGTTATGTCATTGATGTCTGTAAGTTACAAGTGCTGGGTCCCAAAGTTTGCTGGAGATCACAAGAAGGCAAGTATGGTAATATCACCAGGTGATAAGGGGTTACAAGGTTACAAGATAATATGGCAGAGATATTAATATGGGCTAATGAAATTAGACAGTATTTAGTAGCAAGAAACTAAAGATAAATGCACATGTGACTGAATAATATGGGTTACCTAAATGCAATAAATAATGAAATTGTCTCAGTCTGATCAGCCTTTAAGAATCACAGTGTTGTGGTTTCTGACAAAATAGAGTGGAGTAAAAATGTAACTCCAATGGCCAGGAAATGTTTCTGTACATAGTCTGGTATACACCTATAAACCTAACGACCAGCTGGACTTTATAAGCTTTGCAAAGCATCTTAACTGTATCCCACAAGTTTATCTGCCTCAGAGGTTATTTTAAGGGGCATATGTAGCTAGGGCAAGATTTACAGGCTGCCTGTGTTCATTAGAGACATAAGTGCAAGACCTGAGGTGTATTTCAACTTCCCATCCACTGGTCCAGGTTTTTCTTGAATAGAGTTGGGGAACAGCTCTGCTTCACATAGATGGGAAGCCTGTTCCAGTGAAGGGGAATTCTTTGAAACACACACCTCTTCCTCTGTGTCCCATTTTTGTTACAAGCAAGGTTTAAACCCCTAGATCAAGTATGATGCTATTTGTGTTGTAGATATGCAAAAAGTCCATCAGAGTGGGATCCAAGGATGCCTTGTATGCCATGCATAGACCACCTCTCAATCTGTAGGAAACTAAGTATAGAGAAATAGCTTTGAGATGATTTGCACAGCACATGTACAGTGGAAATAAAAAGTGTACACACCCCTGTTAAAATGCCAGGTTTTTGTGATATAAAAAAATGAGACCACAATAAATCATTTCAAAACTTTTCCCACCTTTAATGTGACCTATAACCTGTACAATTCAATTGAAAAACAAACAAATCTGTTAGGGGAAAAGAATATAAAAATTAAGAAGCGTATAATATGCTGGTTGCATAAGTGTGCACACTCAAACTAATACTTTGTTGTGTGTGCACACCCTTAAACTAATACTTTGTTGAAGCACCTTTTGATTTAATTACAACACATAGTCTTCTTGGGTACACATCTGCCATCAATTAGAGACTCTGATTACCGTCAAGTTCAGCTGTCCTAGTAGGATTTTGCTGACATTTACTCAGTTGCCTGCTACAGCAAAAGCCATGGTTCACAGAGAGCTTACAAAGCATCAAAGGGATCTCATTGTTGAAACGTATCAGTCAGGAGAAGGGTACAAAAAACGTCCACAGCATTGGATATACCATGGAACATAGTGAAGACAGTCATCAAAAAGTGGAGAAAATATGGGACAACGGTGACATTGCAAAGAATTGGACGTCCTTAAAAAATTGATGAAAAGACAAGATGAAAACTGGTCAGGGAGGCTGCCAAGAGACCTACAGCAAAACTGAGGAGCTGCAGGAATTTCTGGCAAGTACTGGTTGTGTACTACATCTGACAACAATCTCCTGTATTCTCCATACGCCTGGACTATGGGGTAGGGTTGCAAGATGGAAGCCTTTTCTTACAAAGAAAAACATCCAGACCAGTCTAAAATTTGCAAAACAATATATCAACTCTCCCAAAAGCACGTGGGAAAATGTGTTACGGTCTGATGAGACCAAGGTTGAACGTTTTGGCCACAATTCCAAAAGGTACGTTTGACGCAAATACAAAACTTCGCATCACCAAAAGAACACCATTCCCATGGTGGAGCATGGTGGTGGCAATATCATGCTTTGGGGTTGCTTTTCTTCAGCTGGAACTGGGGCTTTAGTCAAGATGGAGGGAATTATGAACAGCTCCAAATACCAGTCACTTTTGGCCCAAAACCTTCAGTCGTCTGCAAGAAAGCTGAAGATGAAGAGGAATTTCACCTTTCAATACGACAATGAGCCCAAGCATACATCTGAATTAACATAAGAATGATTTCACCAGAAGAAAATTAAAGTTTTGGAATGGCCCAGCCAAAGCCCAGACCTAAATCCAGTAGAAAATCTGTGGGGTGACCTGAACAGGGCTGTGCACAAGAAATACCCTCACAATCTGACAGATTTGGAGCACTTTTGCAAGGAAGAGTGGGCAAATATTGCCAAATCAAGATACGCCATCCTGATAGACTCCTACCCAAGAAGGCTGAATGCTGTAATTAAATCAAAAGGTGCTTCAACAAAGTATTAGTTTAAGGGTGTGCACACTTATGCAACCAGTGTATTGTAGGTTATATATTTTTTCCCCCCTGGACGGCGCAGTGGTGCAGCAGTAGTGTTGTCGCCTCACAGCAAGAGGTTCTCCGGTTCGATTCTCGGCTGGGGTGCCTTCTGTGTGGAGTCTGTATGTCCTCCTTGCGTTCATGTGGGTTTCCTCTGGGTGCCCCGGTTTCTTCCCACGTTCAAAGACATGCATCTGGAGCATTTCTCCCCGGGCCTCCGCTGAAAATTGGCTTTGTTCCAAGTCGGACTTTCCCGGTTAACTAATGTTAAATAAATAAAATAAAATATTTTTTCCCCTAACAGATTTGTTTGTTTTTCAACTGAATTATACAGGTTATAGGTCACATTAAAAGTGGGGAAAAGTTCTGAAATTATTTATTGTGGTCTCTTTTTTTATATCACAAGAAAACTAGCATTTCAACAAGGGTGTGTACACTATTTACATCTACTGTAGTTTATTTCCTGCACTCTTTTTGTGAAGAGCCTCTCTGAATGTTCCAGTTGTTGCATGTGCCTAAGTCAAGTTACATACTGATTTGGGTGCTCTACTCAATGATGGGCCTGATGTGGGCTGAATACAGTACAGAACAATGACTTCTTTGGACCTACATGTGATGCCCTTGCTTATTAGCTAAGCAACATAGAATGATTTTCTTATTACCTTAGACACAAATTGGCAAAAAGCCAGGTTATCTACATGCGTTCCCAAATTCCTGAGTACTGGTTCTACTCTGAGGGGTGCAATATCAATGAGGCAATTGTCTAAGGTGGCTAACTTCCCAAAGGATACTATTACACATTTCTTGGCATTCAGTTATAAGCTGTGCCTTTGGCATCAGTCATTAGGATGTTAGTGCCTGTGGGGATTATATGACTGCTCCTAGTTTGTAGTCATCTGCAAACTTGTTATGCCATTGGCCCTTGATATATGGCCTTTGATTTCTGAGAAGTAGATGCCAAAAAGGAGTGAACCTAGCACATAGTCCTGAGGAACTCCACTAGTGACTGGCCTCTTTGTGGAGGTAGTCTCCCACACCCTAACTTCCTGGGTCCTATCTGAGAGCCAGATGGCTATCCAGTGCATAACATAGGGGTTTATACCTACATCCAAGAGTCTATTTACAATGCCAGAGTGTGGTGTTGTATCAAATGCTTTAGCTTGGTCAAGGTAGGCATTAGGCACCATTTTGCCTTCATCCTGAGATGTTATCAGGACCCATCGATGTAGTGTTTTTGACTTAGACAGTGCATCTAGGACCTGCTCCTTAGAGACAGTTTTGGGGGAAGGATGTTTGAAGGTATTGCCTGGGGGGATGAATGGGCAGAGAGAGGGGTAAGACTGGAGCTGAATTTGTCTTCCATCAGATTTGTTATATCTTCTGGCTCAGTGACCTTTACAATCAGTTCTGCACACTGCCGTATGCAGTCTTTGAGGTTTTGGACATAGCTAAAGAAAGCCTTGTGGTTGTCCTTTGCCTGGAAGGCTACCTTCACCTCAAATTTGGTTTTAGAAAACTTAATTTGTCTACTTAACTGCTTGACAAGAGTGTTTTTATCATGCTGGACATAGCACTTTCTAATCTTGGCTATGACTTTTTTTTATTCTGTGTACTATTGCCTCCAAGCACAAATACGTTTTGTAGGCACTGTTTAAAAGCCTAGCTATATAATATGGGGGTATATTCAGCAATATTCAGACAGAAAAACTATACACTGAACAGTCAAAATGTGTCACCCAACCACAACAAAACTGCTTCTAAAGTGGCAGCCAGGACAAGAGAGAAAAAGAGAAGAAACCACAGGTAGATATAAATCTATTAAGTATAAAATAAAAAAATGTACTACAGGTCGCTTTTAAATACTGTGCTTTGTTCTTTCTTTGAACTCTGGAATTAGATGTGGGGCCATTACGACTTCATACAGGAATCCCTTGTGCTAGACCACAGAGCATGCACTGACCATTATATACTTTTACAATACTTCACCACCACCACCCCAGTTTTAGGAATAAGACTTGGTACAACAGCTGTGCAACATTTAGAATTAAAGTTTAGGATACCTATCCTAAATCAACCACATCAACAAGATTCCGGACTGAATTTTCCACTAAACGGATTTGTAAAAGGGGCTAACGCATCATTTAATTCCCCTTCTCCTTTAAAACTAGCTAGGTCACAGGCTAAAAAGGGCACAAGCTACCACTACAAACTGAATTAACATTAAATAATATTCTGTTGAAAAGATGACTGGGACATGTAAAGCAAGCATCTTCAGTTATGCTATTACATGAATCCACGGGCAGTAAAATAGTGTCTTGACCACTACCTCTCCCCCTTGCCTTACTGACTTGAACAGAAGAACAGCAGGACTACATTATTCCAGACAGCTAAAAAGTCAAGTGTGTCACTTCTGTAAGACACTGATCGGGCACAGCTTCTGAATTTAGCTCTCCAGGACAGGAATGGGGAAGCACCTCAGAGAATCCACCATTTCATTCACTTCCCTAAGAATGTGAACTGCTGACTGAGTATTTGCACTGTCTGTGGCCCACTACTACCAGATGACCAACATATTAGCCAGATATAGAGAGACCCCAGAAACAGCCTCATCTCCAAGGACATCAGGGTCAGGAAGATTACTCATAGTGAAGTGTCTCAGATGAAGCCCCTTTCATCATGGGTAAACCCACACTCCCTACACCATGTGAGAGTCTGGGTAAACACTCGCCAGCCCACATCTGAAGCATTTGTCCTCAGAAGCTGCAGTGAAAACAAAATGTACTACAGGTCTCAGATAAAAGTGACCTGAAACTATGGAAGAAGACAGAAGTAGGGCCTGTTGCCATTCAAATCTTGGGAACAAAGACAGTGCTGGTCAGAGCAACTAATGCCTTCAGCAATGGCTACCTTAATGATTACTCCTTAGAAGTTTGAAATAAGGTGTTACACTTGACAGTAAAAGTCTTATTTCCTGCTAACCATCACATCCAATAAAATATATGTTATTTTTCATTTAATGACTGAGTTACCATTTTTACTCTGATTTCTTTTCAAAAGCTGAATCATATTTTCCATTACCATAGAACACATTTACAAAAGATGTTTTATGTTATAATTTATAATGTTTTAAAACTCACCATGTTAAACAATATTTAATGCACTCTAAATCCAACTCTAATTAAAAAGATGAACAAAAGTAAAGCAGATGTGTAAATTGAATGAAAAATCTATGCAATGACAAAGCTGGCACACTTATACTGATACACTGCAAGATTCAAGTTTAACCTCCTTCTTCTTCTTCTTTCGGGTTTTCCCGGTTAGGGGTTGCCACAGCGGATCACCTGTCCGCTCATGATTGGCAGTAGAGTTTTACGGTGTCAAGTTGCCAGCCCGGTGCCCAACCTTCCACGGAAGGCACCCACATGCACACACTCATGCCTAGGGCCAATTTAGAGTGTCCAATCCACCTACAGCATGTCTTTGGGATGTGGGAGGAAACTGGAGCACCCGGAGGAAACCCACACGACCACAGAGAGGACATGCAGACTCCACACAGTAGGCACCCCAGCCGAGGATCAAACCAGAGAACGTCTTGCTGTGAGACGACAACACTAACTGCTGCACCACCGTTGCCGCCCAAAGGCGTGGCTGGTTAAACAGACTATGCGTTTTTCGTCAGCAGGACAAAAAGTCTAGTTTGGCCATTCATGCACACTGTGTCCCCCACTTGGTAGTGTATGCATACATCAAATTCCAAGTTAAAATATTGCCCTCTAGAGGGCACTGTCATTAGACCAGCTAGTTTATTTGCAGGAAACAAAATGACATTTTGAAGTACGTCTCTTACCTAAACTGAATTCTAAGACAGGTTCATCTGGATCATGCATATTCCCTGTAAAAAAAAAAAAAAGAAACAGAAAAAAGAAATAAAAGAAGGACCAAACACTAATCATCAATGTGTGAAGGCAAACGTTTAATAGGAATATGAACAAATCAGCAATGCATGCATGTGTTTATTATATTCATGCCTATACACATTACACCAATACATTTCCTCAACTACAGTTGCCTGCAGCATTTACCAGATGAAAAAGTCAAATTATCTCGTGTAATGCCTCTGCTGCTCGAAGGGTAAACAGACAAAGTACTTACCAAAATTAGCTTAATTCTGAGACTGCGGAACTGACTTCAAACCACACACAACACTGCTTACTGATTTAAATAGCATAATGTATTTTTGAATGAAAACAAGCTCAAAAATGAGGTTTTCCCATAGCTTCACAAAAGCTACAAAGCCAATGTTGTTTTACGAAGAAATTATTCCTATAAAGTGCTCGCTCTCTGCACAGCTGAGGATTTCTATTTCCTGAGAAGAGTCATGCAACTTTCAGTTCATGTTTGTGTTTTTAACAGTCACACACTGTAAATGTGAGAAAGTTACCTCTAACAAGGCAACAGTAAAAAAGCAAAAATCTGTCAAATTGTGCAAGGTTCATGAAACAGTGTGAATAAGTAGGCTTTGTGCAACTTTTAAAACACATGGTACAACGTAGGTGCTAATGCACAAAAAAAAATAAATAATGCCTCTGCAACGCTGAAGTCCTACTTTAAAATTTCAAAGCCACCAGGGCAGGGATAAGAAAAAACTACTAGACTTGGACATTCCCTTTTAAATACTGTGCTTTGTTCTTTCTTTGAACTCTGGAATTAGATGTGGGGCCATTATGACTGCATACAGGAATCCCCTGTGCTAGACCACAGAGCATGCACTGACCATTATATACTTTTACAATACTTCACCACCACCACCCCAGTTTTAGGAATAAGACTTGGTACAACAGCTGTGCAACATTTAGAATTAAAGTTTAGGATACCTATCCTAAATCAACCACATCAACTGAACTGAATTTTCCACTAAATGGATTTGTAAAAGGGGCTCACGCATCACTTAATTCCCCTTCTCCTTTAAGACTAGCTAGGTCACAGGCTAAAAAGGGCACAAGCTACCACTATGAACAGAATTAACATTAAATAATAGTCTGTTGAAAAGATGACTGGGACATATAAAGCAAGCATCTTCAGTTATGCTATTACATGAATCCACGGGCAGTAAAATAGTGTCTTGACCACTACCTCTCCCCCTTGCCTTGCTGACTTGAACAGAAGAACAGCAGGACTACATTATTCCAGACAGCTAAAAAGTCAAGTGTGTCACTTCTGTAAGACACTGATCGGGCACAGCTTCTGAATTTAGCTCTCCAGGACAGGAATGGGGAAGCAGCTCAGAGAATCCACCATTTCATTCACTTCCCTAAGAATGTGAACTGCTGACTGAGTAATTGCACTGTCTGTGGCCCACTACTACCAGATGACCAACATCTCAGCCAGATATAGAGAGACCCCAGAAACAGCCTCATCTCCAAGGACATCAGGGTCAGGAAGATTACTCATAGTTGACGTGTCTCAGATGAAGCCCCTTTCATCATGGGTAAACCCACACTCCCTACACCATGTGAGAGTCTGGGTAAGCTCACCAGCCCACATCTGAAGTATTTGTCCTCAGAAGCTGCAGTGAACTTGGCTGCAGAAAAGGAAGAATCCTCAAAAGTTTGATTGAGACTGTCTACCAGTTCAGGGCCTAGTGACAAAGGTCTGGCACCAACAGAAGATCCATGTGTGTGTGGTGTCTCTGAAGTCACCCAACACATTACAGTGCATGTTACAATGCTCAGAAGGCAGAGCACTGTCTAAGCACGGAACATGAGCTGCATTCTCTCCAAGTCAAGTCATGGCCTCACCCCTCTCCAAGAGCAGAAATGATCAACACTAGTGTATGTTCAGTTCCATGTTAACAAAGGAGAGCTTCCAAAGTGGAGTTAGAGACCTTTCTGCAATGTATACTGATCCCCAGGGACTGCACTCACTGCAGGGACATTAACAAGAAGTGCCAAAATGGAGCCAGCAGGAGCCAGTTGTTCAAGTAAAGGGAGATAATTCTCTTGCAAGGCTTCAGCCAACATTGCTAACACCTTTGTAAAGACTCAAGATGCTGAAGAAATTTAAAATGGCAACACTAAGAAACAGAAGTGATTCTCAACCCAAGCAAACTGTGGGAATCCGAAATGTAGACCCCAAATAATAGAACACCAAAAAAGACAGCCATGATGTCCAAAGACAACATCCAGACAGACTTCAGAAGCAAGGGTATGAGACCCTTGCAAGTTGACTATTTCAAACCAAGTATAACATGTGAAATTGCAAAGACTCAAAATGACATGGAACTTATCCTTCCATTCTAGGATGACAAAGAGGCAGAAGTAAAATCCCTAATCCTTTTTCAAAAATGCAACAACTTCTACAGACCTTCAGAGCACTGGAGCCTGGGCTTGTCTAAAGTGTTTTGATGAACTGTAGCTGTATCACTGATCAACCAGTAAAACTCATCTGAGCACCACAATGTGGATGAGCATGACCATGACTATAACACACTGGTCTTTGGTGCTAATTTTTCAAACTGGGAAATCTTGGAGAACCATATCCATGAAGTAGTCCCAGATCAGAGCTATGGCTGTGCTGCTACTGCAGGGTTACCTTTTTGGGTAACTTACTCAGCAATGGATGACTGCAAGACTGTGATGATTCAAACGTTTCCATGAGAGGCAAGGAAGCTTCTGACTATCCTGGAAGAGCAAAAAATTGAAAATGGAAGGAGGAGGGGTATAAAAGCCCTCCACAGAAATGAGGACCCGCTTCTTTCACAGGAGAGCATGGACCAGGTCATGAAATGACTGGCCAGACATTCTTCCAAATGAAATGGCTGTAAAGGATCATGCTCATTGTTTTTTGGCAACTCTTTGCACCTACTGTCTCTGTTAATCAACAGTCACATCCACGGTCAATGAGCCCCATTAATTTCCCATCACCAGGACAAGGGATGCTCAGGAGGGGACATCATTCAGACAGTTGTTATGAATGGTTTGAAGAGTTTCCCTGTTTTTCTCCCAGCCACAACATATATATATATATATATATATATATATATATATATATATATATATATATATATATATACATACACACACACACACACACACACACACACACACACACACACCAAGCTAGGTGTTGGGGAGGAGATATGCAATGGTCAGTCAAATTACTTCCCTATGCAGTTACAATGTACTGAGTATCTACCCCTTTGTAGTTGCCAGAACTCAGTTTTAGTGAGGTGAGCAAGTGCCTTTGGCCGCAGTTTGTTAATTTCATCTAATCCTTAAAAATAAACAGTTGGGCATATGGGTATACAACAGCCATGTGATTTTGCAATGACACTGCTATAGCAGCTACAGCTTTATTATTATTATTATCATTTTTTTTTTGTTATTTTGATGACTTGGTAAGTGGACAACTGCCACTGTGTTTATCCTTGTACTGCCTATCCATAAAGGAAACATCATAGCATTCTACTTTACTGGTAGCATTATTTATCAGTAACAAGTGTAAGATAACAAAGGTTTTGGCATATTTTGTTAGTATTCCATATAGGAGTTTAAGGATTTAAATGCTTGGTTATATCTTTTTCACCAAAATGTGAATTACAGTGTGTGAAAAGTGGATGGAGCAACACATGACAAAATGCGACTGGAAATGTAAAGTACATTTGTGTAAGATGAATTTACCATGATGGTAGATGTTCAATTGATCACTGCTACAGTAGTCTTAGCTATATGGGGTTATATCCTGACAAGGATATAAAACAACCAGCCAGCTGCCAAAGCTTCAGCACATCTTGATGTGCTTAAACTGTCAAGTAGGTCGAGCTGAAGCTGACTAAAAGACAAGTCTGGGCACAAAGTTCTTCAGTGCTTTCTGGCCAACAGAGAGAGGGAGGCTGAGCTACTAAGAACAAATAAATAAATAAATGTCATACTCTGGCATATAAAAACACACACACAAAAACAAGGGGGTGGAGGGAAGGACAGGCTACTGTAGCACATCACTTGAACATCTACTGTTATGGTAAACTCAACTTACACAACTGTACTTTACATTTCTAGTTGAGTTTTGTCATGTGGCAGTCTATCCACTTTTCACACACCGTGAACTCTCATCCACCAACATGCGAGTCAATATATGACCAAACATTTAAATCCATAACTCCTAAACAGAATACTAACAATAAAACATGCCAAAACCTTTGTTGTCTTACACCAGTTACTAATAAACAGTACACAAATGTACTATGTTCATCATATTGATCACTGCTGCAGTAGCCCTAGCTATATGGGTAGATAACCATCGCTAACTACATTTGGGAGAGGGAAGGAAAAGAGTCCTGGTGCCCCAAGAGAATGATCCAAGCAAAGCTCGAGCTGGACCTAGAGAAGGAATTAAGCTTATAGTGCTTTGCAAAAGTATGTGGACAGGACCAAGCAACAGCCTCCAGAATACTTCTAGAATCCAATCCTTCCCAAAAACCCATAGATGAAGCCAAGGCCGTGGTAGAGTGGGCCATGGATTTCTGTCGAAAAGATTTAAAAGGTAATAGCCTTAGACAACCATTTGGAAATTGTCTGTTTTTGAACATGATGTCCTTTCTTCTTACCTTCACAAGAAATAAACAGTCGATCTAAAGATCTGATTTAGTTCTGTCAAGATGGTACTAGATTTGTCTGTGGACATCCAAGTTATGGAGTATACTTTCTCTCTCAGTTGTAGGTTTAGGAAAGAAATCAGGGAGATGGATAGTTTGGCTTAAAGTAAACTTGGATACCACTTTAGGCATCAAAGAAGGAAAAGTTTTCAAAGAAACCCTGTACCTCTGGAAAACAAGATATGGTTGATTCACCATAAGAACTTGCAACACAGATACCCTTTAGCTTTAGCTTCCCTAACACAAAATTAAAATACCAAGGAGGGGCCACTGGTTTTCTTGGAGGCTTGCTGTGCAAAACCCCTTTCAAAAACATTTTGACATGAAACTGCCTTGAAAGAGGAGGAACGATAGGTAGATATGCTGAAAAGACCAATAAATGAACCGTGAAAGAGGAATAAGAAATGCCATAGGATAGTAACTCACACAAATAATGTAAAAACCTGAGAACAAGTCCTGAATGGATGCTGGTTATGTTGTACGCACCAACTAGAAAACTGGTTCCATCTGCTAATATATAATTTTCTAGTAACAGGCTTGCCTCCATTAGTACCTGTTACATGTCCTCAGTAAACAGGTACCTAAAAGGAACTAAGATCCCCATTATTCAGGGAATGAACTGAAGATGACTGATGTCTGGGTGTATAAAACACCCCTGTTCTTGTGTGAGTAGATCCAGTCTAAGAGGAAGTCTGTGGTAATTGCTTCTAGCCATTTCCAAAACAAGGGAGAAAGTATTGTTGTGTGAAATCTTACCATAACTTTAGATGTCCTTCTCTTCTATATGCTGCTGTATCCATAACACAAGGGGAGTCTGCCTCTGGTTGACTCACGTACGTCTGGCCATTCTACAAAAGATAGATGCTACTGCTAGGGTGCATGTGACGTCCTGCACCTCTCTCTGTGGGCGTCAGTCATAAACAGACATCGGGTACAAAACGGACGTCAGCACACACATACCTCAGAACTGAATGCCGCTGGAATCAGCTATTACAGAGTGGGTACTCCAGGAGTCAGGCGAGTGCGAGGGGGAAGGCAGGGTGGGAAATTAGACAGCAGCATATAGAAGAGAAGGACATCTAAAGTTATGGTAAGATTTTGCACAACAATACTATGTCCTTCTATTCATAGGCTGCTCTATCCATAACACACGGGAGAGTGCAAAAGCTCCTGTACTAAGATGTGGGAGGAGAACCAGAAGCATTTTCCACAATCCCATGAAGGATAGCTCTTGGCAAAGCCTGCTCTGGCTCTAGAAAATGTCCAACTTGTAGTGTTTGGTGAAGGTAAGGACAGAGGACCATGTAGCTGCTTCTAAAATATCTGTATCCAAACCCTTGAAAAAGGCCCCATTGGAGGACACTGCCCTAGAGGAGTGTGCCTTTACTGGAAAGAGAAGCCTTTTGCCATGGACTGTATAACAAAAGAAGATGGTTTTAGATATCCAATAGGATATGGTTTGCTTGGAAAAAGGGTGTCCCAGGTGTCTTGGGTGGTAGGAGACGAAGAGCCTGTCTGATATACAGATGGGTTTCATCTTAGCCAAACAGTATCTGAGTTGTCTGTGTATATCTAAGGAATGAAGCATCCTTTAGGTTCACAGGATCATAGGTTGGTACCAGGCTATCGGCCCTTGGGCCTATACAAGCCTAGCCATAACAATTCCCTGGATATTTCTTCCTACAGTATTTACTTCCCTGGACCTCTGTCTAGCAGGGCGACTGACGTGATCCTCGGGGTGAATTTCCCATCTCCCATCCAATCATCAAGGTTCCTTTTGAAGAGAGCCAAAGAGGCACTCTGCTTGACATGGATGGGCAGTCTATTCCAGAGTCTGGGGAGTCCCTGGATCATGAATCTATCCCTCCAGCATGTTTTCTTCATTGTGATGACAAGGTTTAGATCCCTGGAGCGTGTGGCTCTGAGGGATTGGGATTTCTTTAAGTGTAGCATGTCCAACAGCTCTGGGCTTGACATGGCCTTGTATGTTAAGCAGAGATCACCTCTGAGTAGATGATATGCGACAGAGTATAGGTGGAGTTTTTTTAGACAATCAGCATAGGGCATCTGCTTTAGGTCTGTGAATCTTTTAGTGGGGTATTTCTGTGGCCTTTCCAGTTTTTGC
Organism: Protopterus annectens; assembly: GCF_019279795.1. Taxonomy (NCBI): domain Eukaryota; kingdom Metazoa; phylum Chordata; order Ceratodontiformes; family Protopteridae; genus Protopterus; species Protopterus annectens. Next base: position 161,519,324 of record NC_056735.1, read on the forward strand.
AGATGTCTTGAGAGGCACATACCAAATGGGGCATTGTATTCTATAATGGGTCTAATGACGGATGAGTACAGTGGGACAATGACCTCCTTTTTTCTGGATGAAAAGCCCTTAGTGATGAGGTGTGGCCACATAGAAGGATTTCCTGACTGTTGTGGCAATGTGGTTATCGAAGGTGAGACCACTGTCCACCTGTGTCCTTAAGTCTCTTATCACACTTTTGGTGTTTAGTGTACTGCCACCTGTGTAGTAATTCAAGGGTACATGCTTTTTCCCAAAGGGGATAACTATACATTTCTTAGCATTGAGCTTGAGCCCATGGCTCTGGCACCAAGTATCTGTTTCTGTAAGGCCCTTTTGTAGAATATCCACATAATTTGGGGATTCAATAATGGCTCCCAGTTTGCAGTCATGTGTGCGAACTTTGTTAGCCGAAGTCCCTTAGTGTTGGCCTGTACTTCAGAGAAGTAAATACCAAACAAGAACGGTTCCAGGAATGAACCCTGAGGTACTCCACTTGTCACTTGTCTGGAGCTGGATTTGGAGTCGGCTACTTTTACAGTCTGGGTTCTGTCAGTAAGCCAGTTGGCAACCTATCAAGTGACATAGGGATTAATGCCCAGCTTAGTAAGTTTATCTACGATTCCAGAGTGGGGGATGGTGTCGAAGGCCTTGGCGAGGTCCAGATAGGCTGTGTGGACCACCTTAACCTTGTCTACGGCTCTGGAGACTCATTCAAAGAAGTCAATCAGGTTCAGGAGACAAGATCGTCCCTTCACAAACCCAAACTGCGTGGGGTCCAGTGTTTGAAGGTTGCCAATGTCTTTGTTTATAAGTTCCATGATAATACGTTCCATGGCCTTGCAGATCAGGCTTGTCAGACTGATGGGGCGGTAGTACCCGGGATCCAAGGTGGATCTCCCCTTGTGGAGTGGGTTAACTGCAGCTGTGCGCCACTCAGTGTGCATGAAGCCTGAGGTGAAGCTATGATTAAACATGACAGAGTGGTTCCAGCCCAGCAACTTGTAGTTTATTGGCCATTTTGGGTCAATTCCTGGCTCTTTTGAACCCCCTGCTATAAAGCCCATTTTTGTGCGAAGTTGCTCATAGAGCAGCATCGGGCAGCGCCGGTTAATCAAGTTTAAACTATTTCTGGCTCCGTAAAGTCTGCTGTTCAATTTTTCCCTTAGAACTGCTCTACTTGCAATCTAAACAGCCTATTCTCTATCTGAAAAGCCCAGCACTTGCTCCTAAAGCATTTTTATACAGGTAAAGCACTCAAACAAAAATAAAGTACTTCATTCACCTAAATCCCCTTGAGTACCCATTTCCCTATAGGTCCTGTCTGACTCAGTTACACAGCAATCTTTTACACTAGTCTAGCATGTCGAAGGGTCAGTTGCTGGCATCCTCTCCTGTTCAGCTGGTGAATCTGGGAATCTTGAGGCAATGTTACAATTGCCTCATGTACACAGACAACCCTCTCCTCCTCCCAACAAATACAAATATATGTGAGAGATGCAACTATGTAGCCAAACTGGAAGCTGTGCTCTCTCAACTCAGTACTGGCAAAACCAGTCAGGAGGAGAAGGTAACCACACAAACCCAGTCTCACATAGACCTATCACAACTGCAAACCAAACACATAAACACACAAAAACATACTCAGAGGCTCTGATTAAAAATCTACCAAAACAACAGAGGCCTCCAAAGCAGACACCCAAGCAACCACTACCTCAAGACATAGCACATGCAACACATAGTTCACAAAGTCAGTGTGCTAAACAGTCACAGCCCTTAAGGCCAAACAACATGCCAGACACACCTGTAATAGGTGACTCCATAGTCAGACACACTGACGTCCCGCTCACCAGACTGAACAAGGAAAAGGTTACAGTAAGCTGCCTGTCGGGCGCTAGAATCCGCCACATAACACAAGCACTCAGGTCACTCCAAAGCAAGTACAAATATGACTCCGTCATTGTCCATGCCGGTGTGAACGACCTGAGACGTACCTCCCTGGACTACATGAAAAGAGACATAGAGGAGCTCTCTGATTATGTAGCCCAGGCCGGTATGACCCTGACCCTGAGCAGCATCTTACCCTCACCAAGAATGATGCCACAGTACAAAGACAAAATGATAAGTTTTAATAATTGGCTTAATTACTGGTGTCATGCTAAGGGGATCCAATGTCTGCCTGCTTGGGATGACATGCTTGACAAGCCACGCTGCTTCGCAAGGGATGGCTTGCACCTGTCACCCCTGGGCTTCCGGATATTGGCCAAGGCTCTTGCCACCCCCATAGTGCCTTTTTTAGGCAAGGCTCAAAAGACAAACCTACCTCCCTAGAAAACACAAGTGGAAAAAAACTAAGGGTAATGCTGCTCAATGCCAGAAGTCTAAACCTCCAGATGCACACTCTCGAAGCCCTCCTCAGTAAGGAGAACACAGATGTCTGTGCAGTGACTGAAATCTGGTTCAAGGCTCCAGAGAGCACCCCAGCACTACCAGGTTTTACCTCATATCATGCTTTCCGGCAGCAAAACTTGGACCAAACCACAAAAGGAGGGGGAGTATCCATATTCATCAAAGATACCCACACCTCCAGGTTAGTAGCAACGCACGAAACATCGGAGACCATCCAGGTGCAACTAACCATAGGCAAAACTGCCCTACAGTTTGTAGCATACTACAGACCACCCTCTCAAACTCAGGAACCCCACTCAGCCTTCCTGAAGACACTGGACAGTATGAATGTCTCTCCAAATACCATCATATTGGGAGACTTCAACTACCCAAACATAGACTGGGAACATTACTCAAGCCCCAACACCCTAGCCCAAAGGTTCCTAGAATTCATAAACTCAAATGCGATGGAACAACTAGTCACCATTCCCACAAGAGGAGATAATATACTAGACCTGAGCATCACAAACATGGGGACAAAATGCTCCACACCGGAAGTATACCCCTCATTGGTGAGATCAGACCATAAATTAATCTCACTGGAAATCCACATCCCGCCCCCACCCCCTGCACAAAAGACCACAGTGAAGAACTTCTCAAAAGCCAACTTCACACTTCTTAAGACTGAAGTGGTATCCTTCAAGGCCCCTGGGACAGTGGAAACCACAACCCACACCACTGAATCCTTTATAAATGCCTTCTACGGGCACCTTCAAGAATGCATGGATCATGCAATCCCAAATAAAACCAAGATCCATTCCCCCAAAGGCAGGCGCCATGTCTGGTGGACCCCAGCCATTAACAAACTTTACAACAGGAGGAGGAAGCTACTACATGACAGAGCAAAATCCCTAAAAGGGAAGGCATCTCTGATCAGTACTAGCAAAAAACTACGATCACTCATAAAATCATCCCAGGCCAACTTTGAGAGAAAAATCGCAAAAGACACAAAAGACAATCACAAGGCCTTCTTTAGCTATGTTAGAAACCTGGGTGGAAACTCCCAGATATGCTCAGAGTTAGTCCAAAATGACACAAAATACACTGAACCCACAGACATTGCCAACATTCTGGCAGACAGGTTCAGTGCAACTTTCTCCTCCCCCTCCCCCCCAAAAGGAGAAATATCTATCCCAGCAGAGTGTAGCCTCCCAAACATCTCAGATGCCCAGGTGAGAGCCGCCCTCTCCAAAGCTAAAAACACAGCATCAATGGGACCGGACAGTGTCCTGGGCTGTGTGCTACATGAACTCCAAGAGGAACTAAACCCGCACATAAGGCTGCTGTTTAATCTTAGGCTTACTACAGGATATGTACCCAAAGAGTGGCGTACAGCAACAGTGGTCCCACTCCACAAAGGCGGTGCTTCTACGGACCCTGGAAATTACCGCCCCATAAGCTTGACGAGCCTGGTCTGCAAAGCTATGGAAAGGATCATTATGGAACTCATAAACAAAGACACTGGGGACCTACAGACATTGGATCCTACCCAATTTGGCTTTGTCAAGGGCAGATCCTGCCTTTTGAACTTGGTCGACTTTTTTGAAACAGTCACTAAGGCCATTGATGAGGGTAAGGCAGTTCACACAGCCTACCTTGACCTTGCAAAAGCCTTCGACACAATACCCCACTCGGGCATCATAGACAAACTCACCAGCTTAAATGTAAACCCATATGTCACTAGATGGGTTGCAAACTGGCTCAAGGACAGAACCCACAGGGTCAGAGTTGCTGGAGCCATGTCAGACTCTAAGCCGGCCACAAGCGGTGTCCCACAGGGCTCAGTCCTGGGACCCCTCCTGTTCAGCATTTATTTTTCCAAGGTGCAGGCAAACACAGAAGGATTGTGGCTGACAAAGTTCGCAGATGTCTGCAAACTGGGCGCCATAATTGATACTCCAGCGGACACAAGCATCCTTCAGAGAGGCCTTATAGAAACGGATAATTGGTGCCAGAGCCATGGCCTTAAGCTGAACGCCAAAAAATTTATAGTCATACCCTTTGGGAAAAACAAGGTACCCACAAATTACCACATAGGTGGTAATCCATTAAGTACGGAAGAGGTAATCGGGGACCTAGGGACCCAAGTTGACAGTAACCTCTCATTTGACACTCACATTGCCAAAGTGGTTAGGAAGACCTTCTATATTGCCCACCTTATCATGAAGTCATGAAGGGATTCACATCTAGATCAAGAGAGGTCATTGTGCCCCTGTACTCTTCTCTTATCAGGCCCATGATTGAGTACAATGCCCCATTTGGGATGTATCTTACCCGACACCTGCAGCAGTTGGAAAGACCCCAAAAGTTCCTCACCAAGAGGATAAAGGGTCTCAAACATATGTCATATGCTGCCCGGCTGAAGAAACTCCAGCTCTATTCAGTCGCATACCGCCTACTCAGAGGTGATCTATGCCTGACATACAAGGCCATGTCCAATCCAGAATTAATGGACAAGCTCCACCTCAGAAAATCCAAATCCACCAGAGCCACGAGAGCAAGAGATTTGAACCTCAACACAGAAATAAATAGGATGTGCTGGAGGGACAGATTCATAACCCAGAGGCTCCCTACACTCTGGAACAGAATCCCAGTCCATGTTAGGCAGAGCCCCTCACTAACTCTCTTCAAGAGAAATCTTGACGAGTGGATGGATGATCGTAGGTTTACCCCGGGGGTCATCTCTGTGTCACTACTAGACAGAGGCACAGTAAACTAAACCCTAAATGGGCGTAGTATTCTCATCCTAAGGGGTGGTGAAAGCCACACACACTCTGGCTAGGCTTATAAATGCCCTAGGGCGGATAGCCTAGTACGAACCTATGAACTTAAGTGAGGTGCCAGTTCATTTTGTAGTTCATGTAGTACACAGCCTAGGATGTCGTCTGTTCCCATGGATGCTGTATTCTTAGCTTTGAAGAGTGCGTTTTTTACCTGTGTGGCCATTATTACTGGAATCTGGTAATCTTTCGATATTGAGATGGGCCCTTTAGGGGGGTGAAGTTTGCACTGAATGGATCTGCCAGGATATTGGCAATATCCTTGGGATCAGTATATTTAATGGCATTCTGTTGTAGCTCAGAGCAGATCTGAGCATTGCCATTTAGATTCTTGACATAGTTATAGAATGCCTTGTGGTTATCTTTGGCAATTTTATTTTCATAACTAGCTTTGGAGGATTTCATGAGGGATCTCGGCTTCTTACTGAGGCTGGTAAGGGAGTTTTTTGCATCCTGGGTTTTTTCCTCTTTTCTGCAACAGTTTCTTCCTTTTGTTGTAAAGTTTGTTTATGGCAAGGGACCACCAGATTGGCTTCCTTTTTTTGGAGGACATCATCTTGGTTCTATTGGGGATGGCATGATTCATGCACGAGTGGATGTGCTCATACAGTACCTTAGTGTAGGATTCAGCAGTCAAACTTTCAGTTCCCATCTGCATAGGTGTCATGAAGTTTGTCACTTTTGACTTGAGTAGCATGAAGTTGGCTTTGGAGAAGTTTTTTTTACAGAGGTTTCCTTACTGGGTAGTGAGGGTGGGATGTGGATGTCAAGGGTGATTAGCTTATAGTCAGACCTGACCAATGAGGGGGTGACCATTGGTGTGGAGCATCAATTTCCCATGTTGGTAATGACCAGGTCTAGGACACTGGAGCCCCTGGTGGGACTAAGGATTAGTTGATCCAGAGTGTTGGAACTTATGAATTCCAAAAAAAAAAGTAATATCCATGGTATCCCCGAAGTCTCAAAACAACCCACTAAAGTGTAGTGGGTCCAAAAACAAAACAGTGTAAGAAACTTCTCTGTGTGGAAGATTTTCAGTCCATATATTTCTAGTTAATCACTGTATATTAATCAGATCAGACATAGTAGCTTAACGTAAACTTGTCTTAAGTCAAAACAAAACAAAAAGTAATAGAAAATATACAATTGTACAGCATTACTAAGTATTCGAGTCTGTGTACTTAATAAAGGATTTTCGACTCGAAACAGACTGCCTGCCTTGCTTGGATTACTTTTGAATACTTAGTAATGCTGTACAATTATATATTTTCTATTACTAATTTTTGTTTTGTTTTGACTTAAGATGAGTTTACGTTCGCTACTTCTACTACTATTGTCTGATCTGATTAATATACAGTGACTAACTAGAAATATATGGACTGAAAATCTTCCACACAGGGAAGCTTTTTACACTGTTTTAATTTATGAATTTCAAGAACCGTTGGGCAAAGCTGTTGGCACACGAGTAGTTTTCCCATTTAATGGCAGGGTAGTTGAAATCACCCAGTATTAGGGTGTTTGGTTATATCTTAATATTTTCCAGTATGTTTAGAAAGGTGTAGTGAGAATCTTGGGGCATGGTGGGAGATCTGTAGCAAGCTACAATTTGGTTTTAGTTGCACCTGGAGAATTTCAGATGCATCGTGTTGGGCAACTAGCCTGGTGTTGTGAATCTCCTTGGTGAATATGGACACTCCTCCACCTTTAATGTTTCGGTTCTGGTTTGGTGGCCGAAAAGTGTGGTAAGAGTTGTAGCCTGGTATTGCAGGGGTGCACTCTGGAGCCTTGAACCAGGTCTCAGTTAGGGCACATATATCGATGTTCTCCATTTTTAGGACTGCCTCGAGAGAGTGCATTTTGAGGTTTAGACTTCTAGCATTGAGTAGCATTACCTTCAAATTTTGCATGCTTGTACCTGTTACGGTGGTGGTTTTGTCATTTGAACTTTGCCTAAAAAAGGCACTATAGGGGTGGCAAGAGCCTTAGCCAGTAACCTGAATCCCAAGGGCGACAGGTGCATACCATCTTTGGCAAAGCGTCGTGGTTTGTCGATCATGTTGTCCCAGGCAGACAGATGCTGGATCCCTTTGAATGACACCAGAAGCTTGGCCAATTGTTGAAGTCAATCATTTTGTCCTTATACTGTGGTATCATTCTGGGTGAAGGCATGATGCTACTCAGTGCTAGGGTCATACCTGCCTGGGCCACATGATCCGAGAGCTCTTCCATGTCTCTTTTACTGTAGTCCAGGGAGGTATGTCTCAAGTCATTCACTGCAACATGGACAATGACAGAGTCATATTTGTACTTGTTGTGGAGTGACCTGAGTGCATGCATTATGTGGTGGATCCTGGCACCCGACAGGCAGCTCACTGTAATGTTCTCCTTGTTCAGCCTGGTGAGTGGGACATCGGTGTGCCTGACTATAAAGTCACCTATGACTAAAGTGTTGGGTACGTTGTCTTGCCTTAGGGGCTGTTGTTGGGTGGCACAATGGTGTTGTGAGCTATGTGACACTTCGGTTGTGATTGGTGTTTGTTTGAGTTTGAGCTTTGGAGGTCCTTTTTGCTTGGGCAGGTTAATTTTAAGGGCCTCTACATATGTGGGTTTAGTGTTCCTATGTGTGGGTGTTGGTGGTGTGGGTTTAGAAGTGCCATGTGTTGCTTGAGGTGTAGTGCGGGTTTTAACCTTCTTCTCTTGACTGTCTAGCACAATCTTGGGTGGAGAAAGCTTTGTTTCCAGTTTTGCTATGTAAGTGCATCTCTCCCTGGCTATAGTGTTGGGTGGTAGGAAGAGAGGGTTGTCTGTGTACATGAGGTAATTGCTGCATTGCCCTAGTATGCCCAGATTCATCAGGTGCACAGGAGAAATCACCAGAAGCTGACCCTTGGACATGCCTGGTTTGTTTTTTTTTTTTTTTTGTAAAGTACAAGAGCTGTTTTCCATTACCTTAGCAAGGTACTTTGCAATTACAGGCTGTTTAGTGCTTACGATTAATTTCTCCTTATTAACAAGGAGAGTTGAGTCCTTAACAAGGAGAGTTAAGTCCTTGTATCAGTTTAAGAATTCCTAGTGCTTTCCAGCAGGTTTTAAAGCAAGTGCTTGTCACAGGGATGCTTAAAGGTAAGATGAATAAAAAATGGTTTAGCCTAAACACTGTAGTGTGCCGGATTTTGGGGGAAGGGAAAAAGGTTGGTAGGTTGATGGCCTGATTCAAGGACAGTTCATTGACCACTTTGGGCATGAAGGTTGGGTTGTTACATAAACACACCCTGTCCTTCTGGAAACAGTAAATGGATGAGAGGCCATAAGGGCTTACAGTTCTGAAACTCTTCTGGCTGAAGTAATGGCTACCAAGAGTATAGTTTTTCCAAGTACAGTGTTGGAGGGAGCAGTCTTTGACTGGCTCAAAGAGTGGGAGAGTCAACTTCTCCAGTACAAAATTTAGATCCCACGGAGGTAGAATGGGCTTCCTTGGAGGTTTGAGGTGCAGAACCCCTTTCAGGAAAAGTTTAACTTTTAACCTACAAGCCAAATCACACAGGTAGGACAATACCCATTGGAGGTTCCACTGCCAGTGGCTGTAAATTGTGTTTTTGACACCAGACAGAAAATCTCTTCCACTCTGAAAGGTATGATTTCCTGAAGCATATCCTCTGTGTACAGTTGTCTGAAGAGAATCAGTGCCCTATCACCCACAGTGTAAGTTTCAGGGTGGTCAATTGGGGGTATAAGAGCGTTCCCTTCTCCTGTGTGAGCAGGTCCATCCTGTGGGTAACTTGTGGTGAGAGAGATGGAGTAATGGGGGAAACCAATGCTGCCTTGGCCAATAGGGAGTCACCAACAAGATTTGAGGTTGTTCTTTCTGAATTTTCAGCAGAACATTTTGTATGAGAGGGAATGGGGAATGCATAAACGTACATCCCCTTCCAAGGGAATGAGACAGCATCCACCTCCATGCTTTAAGAAGTGGTACCCTGGAGCAGAAGGCTGAAAAGCTGCCTGTTCATGGGGGAGGCCATCACATTGTCTGCTGAAGTAGACAGCTTGGATATTGACGTCTCTCTAAGGTGATTTCCCATGATTACAGGACCAACCTGCACAGGAGGTAGGACCTTACCCCCCCCCCCCCCGTTTGTTGACAGAGGTGTTGTCTGTGTACCACCTCAGCCAGGCCTGGTAGGTGAAGATTTGTATGGCCAATATCAAGGCTCTCATCTCCTTGATATTGATGTGGTCTTTCTGTTGAGAGATGGTCCATGAGTTTCTCAATCTCCATTCTCCTAACGTTGCTCCCCATGTGTCTGAAGCATGTGTGAAAAGGTTCTGCTTGAGGGGCAGGCCTGTGCTAGCTATCCATCAATTCAGTTCCCTGGCAAGCCATGGCAGCATAAGGACCATGAACTCCAGGGGGATGCAGATGCTGCTTCCAGATTGTTCTCAATTACATTGGAACTTCCTCGTGTCAAGTTTTGCCAGGGGTACCCATGGGGATGGCGCAGGCCATGAATCCCAGGAGTCTGAGAAATTCTCTGGCAGACATGACTTTGAGGGAAAGTACTTCCTTGGAATAGGAAGCGAGTGCCACAATTTTTTCCTGGGGGAAGACAGGCTATCATCTTCCCTGTTAGGATGCAACATCCCAGAAACACCTGATCCTGTGTGGGTACCAAGGATGAGGGAAATAGTGAAGCTCAGGTGTTGCAGGGCCAATGGAACGGACATTGTTTGTATCAGGATATTGTCTAGAAAGGAGAAGAGTTAGAACCCCTTGTCCTGGCAAAGGCCATGACTGGTGCAAGGCACTTTGTAAATGCTCTTGGGGCTGCAGAGAGACCAAATGGCAAAGCACAGAACTGAAAGTGTGCAGAATCCACTGAGAAGTGGAAGAATTTCCTGAACAGGGGATGGATTGGGATGTGTGTGTAGGCATCTTTTATATCCAAGGACACTAAGAAGGCTTGGGGAAGAAGGGTAAGAAGAGTGAGCATCCGAAAGGAGGGAATGTGAAGGAAGGTATTGAGATGGGATAAATCCAGGATTGGCCTCCAGGGACCTTCTTTCCTGGGGACCAGGAACATCCTGGAGTAAAACCCCTTTCCTCTTGCATGTGCAGGGACTTCTTGAATTGTTCCTTGTGCAAGAAGGTCCTGAAGAACCGGAGGGAATAAAACCAGTAGGTCTCGAGGAGGTTGAGGGATGCCTTTGGGAGTAGGTTTGGCCTCCCATGTCATGAAGTACCCCTGTTTTGTTATAGAGGACCCGAGAGTCCTGGGTAACCTGATTCTAAGCAAGGAAGGAGAGAGAGAGACACACACACACACACACACACACACACACACACACACACACACACACACACACACACACACACAGGACAAGGGGATCTAACTCTTCTACCTCTAGACAATATCAAGAAGTCCCTACACACATTGGACCCCACCCAGTTTGGGTTTGTGAAGGGCTGATCTTGTCTTCTGAACCTGACTTACTTCTTCGAATCAGTCTCCAGAGCTGTGACCGAGGGTAAGGCGGTCCAAACAGCCTATCTGGACCTTGCCTAGGCCTTCAACACCATCCCCCAATCTGGAATCATAGATAAACTTATTAAGCTGGGCATAAATCCTTACATCACTCGATGGGTTGCTAACTGGCTTACTGACAGCACCCAGACTGTAAAAGTAGCCAACTCCAAATCCAGCTCCAGACAAGTGGAGTACCTCAGGGTTCAGTCCTGGGACCGCTCTTGTTTGGCATCGACTTCTCTGAAGTACAGACCAACACTAAGGGTCTCTAGCTAACAAAGTTCGCAGATGACTGCAAACTGGGAGCCATTACTGAATCCACAAATGATGTGGATATTCTACAAAAGGGCCTTACAGAAACAGATGCTTGGTGCCAGAGCCATGGGCTCAAACTTAATGCCAAGAAATGTATAGTTATCCCCTATGGGAAAAACCATGTACCCATGAATTACCACATAGGTGACAGTACACTAAACACAGAAAGTGTGACGAGAGACTTAGGGACACAGGTGGACAGTGGTCTCACCTTTGATAACCACATCGCCACAACAATCAGGAAATCATTCTATGTGGCACACCTCATCACTAAGGGCTTTTCATCCAGAAAAAAGGAGGTCATTGTCCCACTGTACTCATCCCTCATTAGACCCATTATATTGTACAATGCACCGTTTGGTATGTACCTCACAAGACATCTGCAACAACTGGAAAGGCCGCAGAAATACCTCACTAAAAGAATCACAGGCCTAAAGCAGATACCCTATGCTGACCTTCTAAAAAAAACTCCAGCTATACTCTGGCCATGTCAAACCCTGAGCTGTTGGACATGCTACACTTAAAGAAATCCCAATCCCTCAGAGCCACACGCTCCAGGGATCTTAACCTTGTCATCACAATGAACAAAACATGCTGAAGGGATAGGTTCCTGACCCAGAGACTCCCCAGACTCTGGAATAGACTGCCCATACATGTCAAGCAGAGCACCTCCTTGGCCCTCTTCAAAAGAAACCTTGAAGATTGGATGGGAGATAAGAAATTCACCCCGGGGATCACATCAGTCACTCTGCTAGACAGGGGTTCAGAGAAGTAAATATTGTGGGAAGAAATATCCAGGGAATTGTTATGGCTAGGCTTGTATAGGCCCTAGGGCCGATAGCCTAGTGCCAACCTATGAACCTATAAGGAGCATCTCCTGATGACCGATCCAGAGGCGGCAGCCCTAGATGAGGCCTCTACTGCACCATAACTGCACTTGGTGGAGTGCTTGGTTACTGAGTGCAGGAATTTAAAAGAGTAGATATTTTAGCCTTGGCTGGGGAATCAGGTAGGTCCCCCAATTGTTTATCCTTTTTATCTTCTTTTTATTTTTTATACAGGAAGCATTTTGGATTTTTGGAAGAATCCTATTGGATGGTTCACTCCATATATGTATGTATGTCACTTCACATCATTAATTACTTTTGTTCCCACTGAAGAAAGCCTGTTGGCTGAAACTGGTCTGGGATGTATATTACGTCATGAATTCAATTCAATTTATGTATTAACCTGATTGTTTTTTGTTCTTTTCACTGTGTTTGGTGCTGGCGCTTTTCATCAACTCGTATCAGTTCCAGCCGTGCACCTGGTCCTACTTGCGGAGGTTTTGCTCTTGACTTTGACCCCCAATTGTTTAGCCACATCAGCCATCATAGCCAGGAAGTATTTGGCCATGTGGGTCTGGTAGTTGATAGGTCTCACTGCTAAGGTAGCAGAAGTGTAAACTTTTTTTCCCCTAGGTGCTCCATTAATATGCTTTCCTTATCAGAGAGCAGGATGGAGGTGGAAGGCAGTAGCTTTGAGGTTTTGTCTGCAGCCACAGTAATGACTGACGGGTCTGCAAAAAGGGCTTTGTAAAGAAATTTAGCCTCATAAGGTACTTTGTAGAACCTGTCTGGGTGTTTGGGTGTGGGAGGCTGAGAATCTGGATTTTTTGAAGCAGCCAGGAAAGCATCAAAGAAGGCAAGGTGCACTGGAGGTACAGCAGACGGGTTAGGAGACTTCTGTAAATGTTCATAATACCGCTTTTGGTCTTGGTGAACTGACTGCTGTCCCACTTGAAGAAATCTTTCATTTGCGCTCTAGTTTCCCTGAAGGTGATTTCCTCTCCTGGGGAATCTGCCATTATACGACTCCTCTGGGGAAGCATACCCCAGAGGGGAAGCAATTGGAAAAGTATAAGTGAGGGATTCATCCCCAGATGAATCCTCTTCAGAAGAGACGTCGGGACCAAGTTTACCCTTAGGAGTAGATGCAGTAGGGGCCTAGAGCAGAGCAGGAGGCTGGAGTAAGGCCAGGAAGGCATTTAGAAGGCCTGCCAGTCAGGACGCTGTTCAGAGGCTGCGGGTGTTGTAGAAGGAGCAAGATGCTTGGTCTTCTGCTTCTTCTTTTTGTGGGACTTCGACACCAAGGTATCAGCGAAGTGGTGTAGAGTAGGAGGGATGGATGCCTGATGGCACTCCACACTCCACAATGTCTGTGGAAACATCCTCCCGAACTACAATTTGAGAGACCCCACATGGGCCCTCAGAAATGTTGAGTCTAGGTTCCCCTTCGGTGACCGATTCGGATGCCTGTGATTCCCTCTAGGACGTGTCCTCAGCTTCTTTAATGTCTTCCTCTAGGGTACCCGCCAAAGGAAGGTCCGAGAATTGTGGCTCAGACTCCGGGCCTTCACCGGCCTCGAGAGATACGGCTGGAATGGCGGGCATAGCAGTTGGTTCAGGCCTAGATTTCTTGGCCTTTTTGACTGGTGGCTCATCCGAGGAACCTGATGTCGGAGCCATAGCTTTAGTTAAACGTTTGAGTTACTGATTCTCTAGATAAAGTTTTAACGCTGCTAAGTGACTTCTGAGGGTTTTAGGGATGAATGCCTGACAAATGCTACAAGTAGTGTGGTCATGTTCTTGGCCTAAGCAAAACAGGCCGAGCTCATGTGAATCCTTATGTGGAATTTGTTTTCCACACCTACACTTGCCCTTTCTACCTGACATGAAACCCCAAAGCAGTAGCAAAGAGATTATCAAAACCCCCTACGGGGTACTTACCTGAAGTTTGATAAGACAAGTTCAGTTTTCCAAAAGAGCGACAACCGGAGCTGGCAGTCACACAGGCGGCAGTAAAACTCTGAGGTAGGTGCGTGCTGACGTTCATTTTATACCTGACCGATGTCCACAGAGAAGGACGCAGGACATTACACACACCCTAGTGGTAGCATCTATCTTTTGCAGAATGGCCAGAAGTATGTGAGTAGACCACAGGCAGACTCCCCTTGTGTTATGGATACAGCAGCATATGAATAGAAGGACATCCACAGTTGCCTGGGTTAGAAGGGAGTCACCACAATGATCTTTGGGGATTCCTTCTAAATTTTCAGAAGTATCCTGGATACTAGTGAAAAGGGTGGAAAAGCATACCAGAACATTCCTGTCCAAAGAAACGTTATCAGTCTTCCAGGCCTTCTTGCATAGAGTCCAGGAACAGAATCTTGCCAGTTGATTGTTCAAAGAGGTTGAGGAATTCCCTACAGATTAATCTAATCTTGGAAGACCACCAATCCAGTACTCATTTGTGAGGGCCTGCCCTGACCCTGCTCAGCTTGTTTGCTACACAGTTTTGCTCTGACAGAACGTAGGGTGCCTGTAGAGTGAGAATGTGCTTTGAAGCTATATCTCAAGCTAACATGGCTGGTTAAATGACCTGGCTCCCCCTTGCTTGCTGATGTACTACGTCACTGTGGTATTGTCTCTTACCACATGATGAAGTATTGGGGTCCAAAGATGTTTCAGACAGATGAGTGCCTTGTTCAGGGCAAGTATGTCCTTGATATTTATGTGCTTGCATCTGAACTTGGTGTCCCACACCCCCTGCACTTTCAACGCTCCTAAAACTGCTCCCCAAGCAACGTCCAAAACATCTATGGTGACAAACTGACTTGGAGCAAGGAGGGAGAATGGGAGACCTGGTTTCAATGACATTTGTTGTCTCCACCAAAACATCTCTTTACCAACAAACCCCAGCATTGGAATTTGAAAAGATAAATGGTGCTGATGCTGGGACAAAACGGATACCACTGTATCTTTCTCATGTGGATTCTTCCCAGGTGTATCATGAGAATAAAAGATGCCACGAGACCCAAAATCCTAAGGTTTCCCTTGCAGTGACTGAAGTCTGAGTATAAAACCTTAGAAATAAACTAAATAACGATCTATTTTTACCTGTGGAAGAAAATCCCTTTGAACTGAGGTGTCTAGTTGACATGCCAGGAACACAATCCTGTGTAAGGAAGTCAAGTCAGTCTTTTAAATGTTCTCTTGGAATCCCAGCTTGTCTAAGAGATCTCTCACCCAAGAAAGACAGATTCCTGACACTTTCAAAAAAAGATTCTGCAAAGAAAAGTGTGTTGTCTAAATACAGAAAAAATATGGAAACTCTGTAGACTGCAATGCACTACAACTGGATCTAGATGTTCTGTGAACACTCTTAGGGCAGTCAATAGTCCAAAGGATAAGGCAGAGAAGAGAACTAATTATTTGATCCATTCACACAAAATCTTAAGAAACATCTGAAGTCTGGATGAGTAGGGATATTATGAAAAACAGGTGGAAACAAAAGATTCTGGAGGATGAATAATGATCCGCTGTAAAGGAGAAATTTCCACTCACTGCCATCTGTAACCTTGATGAATGATTTTCAGAACCCATTTGTCTGAAACGATCTGTTTCCAAAGAGAAAAATGGAGATTCAGACTTTCTGGAAGAAAAAAGGGCAAGGGTGGGAAGGAGTCACAAGATCTCCTGAATGGTCATTCAGGCTTGTTGGACTGTCCTTGGTTTTGGGAGGTTCCAGACTTCTTTTTGGAATACATTGCCATTTCTTCTTAAATGACTATTTTATCTGTTTTTTTTTTTTTTCTTTTTTGCAACATTTTTGCCAACATTGAAAGGGAAGATAAAAAAAATCCCTTAGACAACTTGGAAAGTGCCAAAAAATCACAGAGATTCCATGAATCAGCTTGCCACTTTCATCATACTTTTTGATCAACTCTGCAGCAGAAGGGCCAAACATTAAATCTTTATCCAAAGAAGGATTTAAAATCTCATTTTTAATATCATCTGGGAGGTTCTGAGAATGTAGCCATGCAGACCTAATTAAAACAATACAAGTGGCCATAGCCCTTATATTAGTATCAATAGTCACATACACACTTCAAACAATGACTAGTGGATCTGCGCAATAGAAGAAACTAAGTTATTTAAAAGCATATTTTCCTCACAAGAAGAAACGGCAGCTAAAACATTTCTCATACTTTGACAATTTGTTTTAAATACCTTTAATGAATTATCCACTTGTGACATAGGCAAATTTACACTTATACAAAAGTAATCAAATTGTATTAATAAATTAACATTAACAAACATTACACTTTATGTATGTTGCTACATGTCATATAACTTAAGCAACATTACATAAATTATTCAAGTCCTGCCCCCTTTTTTGAACAAGAAACATCTTTATTATACTATCACTTATGACATAAGCAATCATACATTTATCAGCAAGAGAAGAACACTGTCAGGGTAAGGTATCACCTCCCAAAAAAAAGCACAAATCCAAAATCAAAAGAGGTTGATACTCCACAACAAACGAAGCAAACCAGATGAATGAAAAGACAAGTCCTTTATTTGAATAAGTAAGCGCTTTCACGTTGCTTGGAAAGCTTCATCAGACTTCAACAAATCATAAAATTTTAAATCAACTCATATATAAGTGAAGCACCAATGAAAAACACATTAGCAAGTCACATGCAAGTTACAAAATTACATCATTTCCTTTCCATAAAAATACATAAAATAAAATATATAAATATATACATCATAAAAATCTCATATTAATAAATGAATAGTAGAAGTATAATGTTAAAACATACTAAAACATATACTAGATAGTGAAATATGTTACTACTGTTTAATGTTTCAAAGGTTTATCTAATAAAAATGGTCTCAATGAAAATTTATCATTAAGACCATGACCTTTATTCGCAGATAGCTTAATTATCCACTTTGCCTCAGCTTTTTCTGTCTTATTGCCAATATTACCAAGTCTTTCTGTCTCTGTTAACTGTCCTATTACTAAAAATCTAAAGGCATGTGTGGTGTCATTTTGTAGTATATGCTTGGCTAGGGCATTCCCTTCATTCTCTCTATGTATAGCATACAAATGCTCTCATATCCTTTCTCTTAAGGTTCTATTAGTCTTTCCTATATAGAAACAACAACATTTTATGCAGGATGCTAAATAAATCACATTTCTTGACTTACAATCAGCGTATTCATTAAACTCATATTTAACACCAGTGTCTGGATGTATAAAAACATTAGATTTCATTATATATATACACTGGTTGCAAGAGCGACATGCAAATGTACCCTTTCTCTCAGAGGAGATCTTATTTTTAGGCACTCTCTCATAACAAAGCATACATTTTAAAGATTTAGTATTCTTATAGCTAAAGGATGGTTTTTCACCCACTAAGTCTTTTATACCATCATCTAACTGTAAAATATTCCAATGTCTCCTAATAATGTTGACAATAGAAGTATTATTATTAGTAAAGGGTATCACTAGTCTCCTCTTGTCATTATTCCTCACTATAGGTCTCTCATCTATACTACCTTGTTTTTTAATAAAAGGACGTCCTAGATGAGTACGTTCAAAAGTGTCCAATGAACGCATATCTCTATTGCAATAACCTCTATGCCTAAAATCATTTTCTATAGTTTTTAATGCATCAGAGAAAACCAAATCATCACTAGTTATGTTAGAAAAATGTTTCACTTGATTACTCACAATGTTTTTGTGTATATGGGGGGGATGCATGCTACTTCTGTGAAGAATAGCATTCTTCCTACATACCTTCCTAAATACTTCTGTTTCTAGAGTATTGTCTTTCTTCCTCAATGTCACATCTAAAAAATCAATTGTATTTTGTGAATGCATTTCAGTCAACCTAAGAAATGTGGTGGTTCCATTAATAACACAAGGTTAGCATAAGAGTTTGCACAAGATGTGCCCATAGCTACTCCTTTAATTTGAAGGAAGTATTCATTATTAAAGGTAAAAACATTGTGACAAAGAACCATTTCTAACATTGTGAGTTTAATAACTTGATTATTGCTAAGTCTTTTATTTAACAAATATAACCTTAAGAAATCTATCCCTACATCATTTTGTATACAGGTGAAAAGAAATGATGTAGGGATAGATTTCTTAAGGTTGTGTTAGCATACTGGGAGAATACGTATGTTTTAGAACATTTGGCTTACTCCACTTCTAGAAAATATTATAAACGTTTTGTTGATGATCTTTTTTTAATTTGGGGAGGCACATTAGAGCTCCTGAAAGAGTTTGTTCTATATATTAATGGAACCACCACATTTCTTAGGTTGACTGAAATGCATTCACAAAATACAATTGATTTTTTAGATGTGACATTGAGGAAGAAAGACAATACTCTAGAAACAGAAGTATTTAGGAAGGTATGTAGGAAGAATGCTATTCTTCACAGAAGTAGCATGCATCCCCCCATATACACAAAAACATTGTGAGTAATCAAGTGAAACGTTTTTCTAACATAACTAGTGATGATTTGGTTTTCTCTGATGCATTAAAAACTATAGAAAATGATTTTAGGCATAGAGGTTATTGCAATAGAGATATGCGTTCATTGGACACTTTTGAACGTACTCATCTAGGACGTCCTTTTATTAAAAAACAAGGTAGTATAGATGAGAGATCTATAGTGAGGAATAATGACAAGAGGAGACTAGTGATACCCTTTACTAATAATAATACTTCTATTGTCAACATTATTAAGAGACATTGGAATATTTTACAGTTAGATGATGGTATAAAAGACTTAGTGGGTGAAAAAACATCCTTTAGCTATAAGAATACTAAATCTTTAAAACGTATGCTTTGTTATGAGAGAGTGCCTAAAAATAAGATCTCCTCTGAGAGAAAGGGTACATTTGCATGTCGCTCTTGCAACCAGTGTATATATATAATGAAATCTAATGTTTTTATACATCCAGACACAGATGTTAAATATGAGTTTTATGAATACGCTGATTGTAAGTCAAGAAATGTGATTTATTTAGCATCCTGCATAAAATGTTGTTGTTTCTATGTATGAAAGACTAATAGAACCTTAAGAGAAAGGATATGAGAGCATTTGTATGCTATACATAGAGAGAATGAAGGGAATGCCCTAGCCAAGCATATACTACAAAATGACACCACACATGCCTTTAGATTTTTAGTAATAGGACAGTTAACAGAGACAGAAAGACTTGGTAATATTGGCAATAAGACAGAAAAAGCTGAGGCAAAGTGGATAATTAAGCTATCATGAATAAAGGTCATGGTCTTAATGATAAATTTTCATTGAGACCATTTTTATTAGATAAACCTTTGAAACATTAAACAGTAGTAACATATTTCACTATCTAGTATATGTTTTAGTATGTTTTAACATTATACTTCTATTCATTTATTAATATGAGATTTTTATGATATATATTTATATATTTTATTTTATGTATTTTTATGGAAAGGAAATGATGTAATTTTGTAACTTGCATGTGACTTGCTAATGTGTTTTTCATTGGTGCTTCACTTATATATAAGTTGATTTAAAATTTTATGATTTTTTGTAGTCTGATGAAGCGTTCCAAGCAACATGAAAGCGCTTACTTATTCGAATAAAGGACTTGTCTTTTCATTCATCTGGTTTGCTTCGTTTGTTGTGGAGTATCAACCTCTTTTGATTTTGGAATCATACATTTATACAAATACAATCAAACCACACAGACACAATCGTAATTGCAAGCATTTTACATCACAAACCATACCGATACACTCCTAGCATGCTTCATTTTCAGTCAAACATTACATAGCTCTTTTAAGTTCTGCCTTCTTTTAAATCTCATTCCTCCCCTGTATGTATTGTTTCCATAATTCCCATTTTTTCCTATGTAGTATACTCCTACCCTTTTCTAAAGATAGCAATTCCAGTTGTTTTATCTCCGTTATTATATTCACTACTACTAGTACAGGTGGTTTAGATTTTGATTTCCATGTTCTAGCAATTGCTTTTTTGGAAGCCACCATAATTAGACACATCAAGGTCTTACCATGTCTAGGCAATTCCGATTCTGTACCATAGCTCAGAAAAATCAACTCCCTCATCACACCAATCCGCCCACCCAGCATCACCGAAAGTGCATCCCCACAGGGAATCCTTAAAGTCCGCCAACCCACCGCACTCCCAAAAAATATGCTCCCAAGTACCTCTTTCTTCCCCGTCACACCTCCAATATTAGCTGTCTACCTGAGGAAAAATCTCTGGAGTCTATTTGAGGTATATACGTACACATTTCCAAGCAAAAATCCTAAATCTTCTAGATTTTGCTACATATTTGGGAGACATACATATCATAAGAAGTTACTAGGCTATTGGTCTTGAGGCTCATACAAGCCTAGCTGAGAATTTAGCCCATTTTCCAACAAGTCAGCACCCTATGCCATTGTCCAGCAGGGACATAGGTGGAATCCAAAGGGTGTCTTTTCTGCTCCCCATTCAGTTATCCAGGTTGTGCTTAAAAAGGTTTAATGAGGTACTCTACTTTACGTGGAGAGGGAATCTATTCCACAAAACAGGGAGTCTCTGGGACACAAATCTGTCCTGCCAACAAGTCCAACTGATGTCACATACCAGGTTGAGGTCTCGCGTGCAGCTTACTCAAGTGGAGATTGACATGCATGTATGCAGCAGTCCCATCAGGGCGGGGTCTGAGATTGCTTTGTATGCCAGACAGAGGTCACCTCTGAGGATTTTGTAGGAGACTGAGCAGAGGGACAGGGCTTTAAGCCTATCTGTGTAGGGTAGCTGTTTGAAGCCCTGGATACGCCAAGTGAGGAATCTCTGTGGTCTCTCCAGCTGCTGCATGTGCTTTGCGAGGTACATGCCAAAAGGGGCACTGTATTCAACAAGCAGTCTTTTAAGGGAAGAATACAGGGATGTTATGACCACCTTGTTCCTGGATGAGATACCCTTACTAATGAGGTGGGCCACGAAGAAAGCTTTCCATAAAACAGAGGCAATATGGTGGTCAAAAGTCAGTTTGCTATCAATCTGGGTTCCTAGGTCCCTCACAACTGATTGCGTGCTTAGTGCCTTATTATCAATGTGATAATTTGTGGGGACAGCATTCTCCCCAAAAGGGATGAAAATGCATTTTTTGGCAATCAGTTTGAGGCCATGTTTCTGGCACCAGTCATTTGTTTGGGTGAGACCCTCTTGGAAGATGTCCAAATCAATGGGGGAATTGTTGACAGCACCCAGCTTGCAGTCATCTGCAAACTTGGTCAGCCATAGCCCACTAGATTTGGCTTGCACCTCTGAGAAGTATACTTCAGACAGCAGAGGTCCCAAGACCGATCCTGGGGTACACCGCTTGTTACATGTCCACTACTTGAGGTGGCTTCCCCTATTCTGACTAGGTGAGTTCTGTCAGTATATCCTCCCATTGTTTCTTTGTGAATTGCTTATCCAGTCTCTCTCTCTACAAATCCTTTCTAACTTCCTCAATATTTTATATGCTCTACTAATTATTCCTTTTTTAATGTCAGCTTCTGTCCTAGATTGTAATAAAAACTATACCAGTGCTGATCTTTCATTTAGGACCCCCCTATTTCTTTCTCTTTGCCTACACTCTGATAATCCTTGATAGGGAAGGCAATCTCTAACCTGCAGTCCAAATAAATTCTTGGCCTCTTCCCATTCTATTACCTTTTCTTCCTTAGTTATTTACTAACAATACCTCGGTTCCTTTGTCAGTTATCTCCAATAAATTCCAGACCCTTTTGCCTATTGTCTGTATCCCTAATTGCAGCCATCCCTATCAGAAGAACCTCCTTTCTCCAGTACTTTCACAATTTGTGAAAGAAACAGTACAGTTGTGAACACTTACCATAAATGTAGATGTTCAAGTGTATTCACTGTTGCAGTCATCACATTTGGGTTATCCTGCCAGGTTAGCCCTCAGTCGGCCCGAATACCAGAGGCTTAGTATTTCTGCATCAAATACCGTCACTCCAGAACTGGCGTCAGGTCATCAGTGGTATAAAATCAGGCAGCTGACACCATTACATCAGTTTTTCTTGCCCCGACTGTCAGAAGCCCCCAAATAGGGAGCTAGGTTATGGTGGAAGAACACCACCAGTAGAAAGTAAATACCAAAAATTCCCTGTAAGGAGAGAGAAACAAGGGGGGTGGAGGGGAGGAAACCATGACTGCAACAGTGAATACACTCGAACATCTACATTTATGGTAAGTGAACACAACTGTACTATGTTCTTAGCATTTCACTGCTGCAGTCATCACATTTGGGTTGATTCCCAAAGCTGAAGAAAAGGTGCGTGAGCTTGGGTCATCAGTTTTTTGAGCATAGTTCATAACCTGGGCCTTAGAAACTCGGTAGTTTTAGAAAGAACTGAAGACGCGAAAGAAGTTGTCGGTTAGTGTCGAGTATCGGTAGTGCAAAGTACTTCCTCGGAAGCAGGTGCCTGCTCAGCGGCTCTGGACCCATCCAAGGTAGAGACATCCACAGGATCCTTAGTCGAAGAAGAGTCTTGCAGCATACTGGACTCCGAAAGTGTCTCAGTAGCAGCCTGCAAATCCACAAAAGTGGGCATCAGGGGCTGCAAAAGCACCTCAATGAGGACCGGAGAACTGACAACTAGCTTAACGGGCATGTGTGGTCTGTTCTCTGTCTTTATTCTTATGTTTTTCCGGAAGATCAGTAGTCAGATGGCTTACCCAAGCCATATCGGAATTCGAGGACTGAGAGGGAAAATATCTAGCTAGAATAAGGGCCCGACGATGTATAGTTCTGGTGTTGAACAAAGCACGAAAGCAACAGTGAGGGACGTCGTGGTCTGGGCGTAAACAGGTGACGCAGTAAGTATGGAAGTCTGCTTTCCACAGGCGAGAGAATTGTTAACTTTTTCTGACATCGGTTAGAGCAAGAAAAAAGGATCCCCAACACGGTACTTAACTTTAGAAGACTTCAACTTCAATTCAGAAACGAAAACTCCAGTAGTGGCCGACCGGCACTCGTGCAAACTGCTTCTGCTTCGGGCTCCTCTGCAAGAAAGACTGATGTAATGGCATCGGCTGCTCGATTTTATACCACTGACGACCTGACATCAGTCCTGGAGCAACGACAACTGATGCAGAAATACTAAGCCTCTTGTATTAAGGCCAACTGAGGGCTACCTCTGGCAGGATAACCCAAATGTGATGACTGCAACAGTGAAACACGAAGAACATCTTTAACATATAAGCCTGACAATTCTAAATTTTGGGAATGAAAGTTGCAGAAGTATACATTTTGAAAATGAAAATTACAAGTGTATACCCCTCAATAACTTTACCATCCTTATCAGAAACAATAGGACTGGAAGTAACTGAAGTGCTTAGCAGCAGTGAGATTGACTAAAGCTATAGCTGCTAGATCAGGTTTGGGAATAGTCTATAAAATTTAAAAAGCTGAGAAACTTATCTGCCTTTGCAGGGGCAGCTGGCTATCAAGAAAAATGTAGACAGTCACACACACATACAGACACACACAGACACACACCCTCTAAAGCAAACAGAATGGACGGAATAGGTATGGGTTATGGAAATTCCTCTTGTAACAACTCACAGTACTTCCTGAGGGACTGAGAAACCTCAGTGTTCTCCCACTGAAACACTAGCATATTCTGCAATAGACTCAGAAAAAGAGAAAACCCATAGGGAGAATCAGATACTGAGCTCTTCTTCAAGTCTGAATCAGAAGCCTGAGGAAAACTGTATCCATCCCTGCACCTTCCTGTTCATATTCCGAATCTGGAATTTCTTCAGGAAAAAAAGAAGTCCCTCTTTCTTTTAACAGTAACTACTTTACAAGAAGGGAAAACAGCCTGAATGAAACCCAGATCCAAACACAGTAAACTATTTTATCCAAGGAAATTTGAGGAGTAGATACAAACTTAGTTTTTGGTTTCTTATGGACAGGAAAAAATGGGGCCAACCATGTTACTAATGGCAGCAGCTGCTTCTCCAGGGATGGGCACAGCACTGTGACACAACAGGGAAACCCTCCCTGTTCCCTCTCCAAGGGTCAACAAGAGTGGGTCTCCCTTGCCCACAGAGGAAAGTCCAACAGCCGCAGAGGACGTGGCTACTCCCCGATCCACACTGGCTGTAGGTGCTACACCAGAGGGATCCAGGATAAAATACAAGTACTCTAAGGTCCAACAGGTCACAGTAGAGTCATCTGCATGTGACTGAGGCAAACTGCTAGCCTGCTGTGGAGGCAAAGGCTGTTTGCTTAACTTTTTCTTTTTGTGGCTGGAAGAAGGACAGACTGTGGGAACAGTAGTCTGTTCCATGATCAGGTTGAAAATTGTGCCTCTTTTCTGTCGAAGAAAAGCAGCAAATGCAGGTAAAAAGTACAGTTTTGTACCTACCATAAATGTAGATGTCCGAACTGGATAGCATCTGCAGTCATAACAAATGGGTTGTCCTATCGTCAGGCAGCCCTTCGGTCGGCCGGATTCCAAAGTCTGGGTCCGGCACTTCACCTGAAGACATCTCTGCTGGTCTTCGGGTATAAAGGCATCAGCCGACGCCATTTTCCTCAGTGTTTCTTGCCCCAGATGCCAATTGCCCTCTTGGAAAGCTAAATTTTGGATAAATGCCAATGTTTCCAAAATAGTAGAAGGCAAACACAAAAAATAAACATGTATGTACATATATACAAACAAATACACCATAAGAGACTCCCCCCCCAGCTAGCTATTAGGAGGGTAAATACCCTAGGAGTACCGCAGAGGGGAAGGAGGGAGGGTAATCCTGACTGCAGATGCTATCCAGTTCGGACATCTACATTTATGGTAGGTACAAAACTGTACTATGTCCTTCATGGATGCATCTGCAGTCATAACAAATGGGTAGAATACCATAGCCAAACTAGGGGAGGAGGAATAATAATTATGGTGTAGTCAGGATCCCTTGCAGTACAGCAGTGGCAAACCCTGCTCGGGATCTAGAATATAGAGGTAAATTATAATGCTTGGCAAATGTATGCACGGAGGTCCAAGTAGCCGCCTCAATAATGTCCTTGGTTGCCACTCCTCTTAAAGCTGTGGTAGTGGCTGTAGCCCTTGTAGAATGAGGTCTTATGTTCTGTGGAATTGGTTTTCCATGGTAGGAGTAACAGAATCTTATGCAATTTCCTATCCATTTGGAGATTGTCTGTTTGGAAATTGCTTTTCCTTCCCTTCCTGTTGCATAGGCTACAAAGAGCTGGTCAGTTTTTCTGTTACCTTTGGTTCTGTCCAGGTAGTAGCGTAACTGTCTGTGTACATCCAAGGTATGCATTATTCTTTCACCTGTGTTTTGTGGATTGGGAAAGAAGGTAGGTAGGTGGATTGCCTGGTTTAAAGACACTCTGGATACCACCTTAGGCATAAATGTAGGATTAGTTCTCATGGACACCCTATCTTGATGGAAGATTAGGAAGGGTTGCACTGCCATTAAGGCCTGTAGTTCCGAAACCCTCCTTGCTGAAGTAATAGCCAGTAGGAAAGCAGTTTTCCATGACAGGTGTTGTAGATCTGCTGTTGCTGCTGGTTCAAACGGAGGGAGTGTCAACTTTTCTAGTACAAAGTTCAAGTCCCATGCTGGTAATGGTGGTTTCCTAGGAGGTTTTACATTCTTGATCCCTCTGAGAAACTGCCTGAGTAGAGGATGTGAAAAGACAGGAGGATCAAAGCTGTATTCTGCTGAAATAGCTGATGCATGTATCTTGATGGAGGAATAGGACAGGCCTGTATGTAGAAGCTCTGCCAAGTACTCCAGAATGTTAGCAATATCTATGTTCGACACATCTTTTCCTCTTTCAGTACTCCAAATGACGAACCTTTTCCATTTTCCTGCATAGTTCCTTCTTGTTGAAGGTCTGCGGGCTTCAAGGATAATGTCTTTAACCCTTTGTGAAAGGTCTGGGTTAGTTACTGCTATGTGATGTTCCAGGCAGTCAGTTGCAAGGTTTTTAGGTTTGGATGTATGATGTTGTAGTTGTTCTGAGTTAACATCAGAGGCATCAGGGTATTGACCACATTTTCTCCGAGACATGCTCCTCAGCAATGGGTACCGGTGTTGTCTTGGCCAGTTCGGAGCTATCAGAATTATCCTTGGGCGTTCCTCTTTGATTTTCAGTAGTACCTTGTGCATCAAGGGAAGAGGTGGGAATGCATATGCTGTCAGGCCTTTCCAGCTGAAGGATAGAGAGTCCACCTTCCATGCAAGTGGGTGGAATGTCCTTGTGCAGAATTTTTGAGCTGGTGATTTTGTGGGGAAGCGAATAGATCTATTTGTGGCATTCCCCATTTCTTTGTGATGGCCTTGAAGATGTCGGGTGTAGCATCCATTCGTGAGCATCCAAGGTGGTTCTGCTTAAAATGTCTGCTAGGGTGTTCTCTTTTCCGGTACAAATATTGCCTGTAACTGGATGTTGTAGCTGAGAGCCAGATTCCAAAGGTCCAAAGTCATTCTGCATAGGGGTAAGAATGAGTGCCTCCCTGTTTGTTGATGTACCACATGACTGTGGTGTTGTCTGTCCTTATCATCAAATGGCCTTCTTTGAGGAATGGTCTGAATTTTAGGATTGCCAGTTTTACTGCCAGCATTTCTTTTTGGTTTATGTGCAGGTGCAGCTGGTCCTGAGTCCACAGTCCTTATGCGCATTTGTCCAGCATGTGTGCCCGATCCTAGGTCTGAGGCATCCGTTGTGATGGTTTGGTTTGCTCGAAAGTTGTGGAAGGGTAAGCCTGGGTTTGACTGGCATGCCCGAGCCCACCATAGGAACTCCTGTTTTAAGCATGGGATTAGTGGTATTTCTGTTTCTAAGCTGTGCCTGTGTTGAGACCATAAATTCTTTAGGTACCACTGTAACTTTCTCATATGCAGTCTGGCATGTGGGACCAAGATTATGCATGATGCCATGAAGCCCAAGGCCTGCAGAACTTTTCTTGCTGTTAGTTTGTTCTGCTTTGTTAATGCCAAGAAGTAAAGAGGGAGTTCTTTTTGTTTTTCTGCAGTTAGGAATGCCATCTGTTTTACTGTGTCCAATTCAGCCCAAGAAAGTTCTTGTCTGGGATGGTATCAGTCTTGACTTTTGAAAATTGACTGTGTATCCCAGGGCTTGTAGCAAGTAAATGACCCTTTGTAAATCTGTTGTCAGCTTGCTTTTGTTGTCCGCTTGTAACAGGCAGTCATCCAGGTATGGATAAATTTGGATTCCCTGTACTCTGCAGTGAGCGATTACTGATGCCAGGCATTTTGTGAATACTCTGGGCAGTAGATAAGCCAAAGGGCAATGCTGAGAATTGATAATGCTCTGATCCCGCAAGAAATCTGAGGTATCTTCTGCAATTTGGTCGAATGGGGACGTGCAGGCATGCCTCCTTGAGATCTAGAGTTACCAGCCAACACTCCTTGCCCAGCATGGGAAGAAGTTGCTGTAGGGTCAGCATTTTGAATTTTGGGACAATGATGTATGTGTTTAAGATGGACAGGTCGAGAATAGGTCTCCAGTTTTTTTCTTTTCTTGGTACTAGGAAGAGTCTGGAGTAGAATCCTTTGCCCTGTTCTGTTATTGGTACCCTTTCCACAGCTCTCATCTTTATTAATTCTGCTGTCTGGTGCAGGGCTTCTATTTTTTGATTTGGGGGCAGGTTTGGCATTTTTCTTTTTACTCGTAAAGTGTGGAAGTGGAACCGGTAGCCTTGGTCTATGGTTTGCAAAATCCACTTGTCTTTTGTAATATAGTGCCAATTTTTCGAGAATAAGGCTAACTTTCCGCCTAATGGTGCTGCTATTTGCTCCCTGGTAGGCGGAGTCAGAGCCAAGTCACTGTGATCGTCCTGTTGCAGTGGCAGTGGTTGCGTCTCTGCCTCGGTTATTGCCTTGCCACTGTCGTCCTCAGTAGGCACATCCTCTGGATTGATTTCTGCCCCTAGAGCGTCTGTTCCTGCCCCTTTGGGATCTTGTGGAGTCAGGAAAGGACCAATATTTGGCAGGCCAGTTCCTGCTAAACCTTGGGGGCTGAACCTGTAGGAAATCTTTAACTGTTTGTACAGATTTTGCCTTCTCTTCCATTTTCTTCATTACCTGCTGGGCAGGTTCCCCAAATAGACTGGCCTTATCCATAGGAGCATCCAATAGCTTAGCTTTAACATGATCCGGCAAGACCTGTTCTTTCAACCATGCATGCCTTCTTATCACTGTGCCAGTCATGGCTGATCTAAATGAAGCCTCCAGTGCATCATAGCCACATTTTAAAGAATGGTTACTAACCTGTTGGATGTTATTCACCATTTCTAATACATATTTCTTATCTAAAGATTCATCAGAGGACAGCTTTTTAATTAACTGATCAAGCATAAACTCTTGGTATTGGATCATGTGAAACTGACAGTTTAAAGCTCTAGCAGAGAGAGTAGCAGAGGTGTAGACTTTTTTCCCCATCTCTCTAAGGACCTGGATTCCCTTTCAGAGGGAATAGGGTTTTTTGCTGTGGTCGAGGCTACTGCCTTAGGCCCCTGGGATATAGTTTCGGGGTCTGCAAGTGGGGCCTTGTATAGGTGGCGATGAGTGTCTGGCACCCTGTAAAATCTATCTGGTTTGGCAGGGGCTGGAGGTAAAGAATCAGGAGCAGTGCAGAGATCATTAAATGCATCGTCCACAACAGATAGGACAGGAGGTATAGCTAAGGGCCTATGTTGTGGTAAGTGCAGAAAAGTCCTAAGCCTTTTTCTTGAATCTGAGAAATCTTGTCCCTGCCATTGGAATTGTTCTCTCATGGCATGTAAGGTTTCCCCAAAGGAGAATTCCTCTGGTGGAGAGGCAGCTGAAATGGATTCTTCAGCATCTGAATCTTCATAATTGGAAAAAGGAGCCTCTGGCTGGTCTGTAATGTCTGAGTCATCCAGAATCATCAGAGGACACAGGCTCGGGGGGGCTCTGCTCTAGGTCTCTTTTCTGGGGGCTGAGAGGCCCTGTCTGGGTGAGATTGGGATCCCCTAATTAAGGATATTAAATCTTCTGCCAGAGTAAGCATTTGAGAACTAGAAGTGGGCCTGAGTGAGGGTGGTTTAACAGGCACTGATTTAGCTGATTTGGCTGCTTTAGCCCTGGCAAAGGCCTTAATAGACATGGCTGCAGGAGGCCTAGCAGCACCACGTGCTGGGGTAGAGATATCCAAGGGGATGGTGTCTGATAGATCAGTAGGAACCACAGTTGTAGGCAAAATTTCTGAGGCTGATTCAGATAGGTAGCAGGAGCCTCAGTAGTAGTCATGGATTCGGCTGAAGATTGACCAGTTTTCTCGGTTTCGGCCGAAACCGAGACACTCGCGGCTTGCTTAACCGTGGTTTCGGCCGAAACCGCGGACCGTGAGTGTCGTTCTTTTTCTTTGCGTTTTTTAACAATTTGGGTAGTCGGAGGATCCGACGGCATAATGTACGCAAAATCTGAGCCGAAAAACTGTTCAGCAAACTCCGACCGACGCCTAAGTGTTCGTCGGTTGAAGGAAGCACAGGCCGAACAGGCTGCTACGTCGTGGTCTGGGCCTAAGCAAGGCAAACAGTAAGAGTGGAAATCTTTATGAGGTATTTGTTTCCCACAAGTTAAACAGTTATTGACTTTTTGACATCGGCTGAGGCAAGAAAGAGTCCCCAACGCGGTACTTAGCTTTTTAGAAGTCTTCGAAGTAATATTCGGTAGTAGTAATCTCTGGATCTGACCGACCGGCACTTGCGAACAGCTTCTGCTTCGGGCGCCACGCGGCAAGAAAGACTGAGGAAAATGGCGTCGGCTGATGCCTTTATACCCGAAGACCAGCAGAGATGACGTCGGGTGAAGTGCGACATCAGCCGAAGCCGGACCCAGACTTTGGAATCCGGCCGACCGAAGGGCTGCCTGACGACAGGACAACCCATTTGTTATGACTGCAGATGCATCCATGAAGGACATCTACCAGTCTACAAAAGTTGCTATTATTTGACATAAAAAAAAACACAGTAAAAAAGAACTTTAAAACAATAAATCACCCCCACAAAGGAAAAGAAAACTCAATTTCTCCACAGAAAGTATGTGTTCAGTTAGTTTACACTATTAAAATGGAAGAAAAAAACAAGTACTCCATTTAAAAGTACATTGCAGTCTCGAGACAGTCAGTTAAAACACAATACTCCTAGCTTTAAAATAACCTTCCTGAAGAGGCAAGTAATAAAATACTGATAAAACTTAGAACAATTTTCCCCCAAAGGGAACTTGGCTGACCAACAAAGGAAAGCACAAGCTGACCATCCTCAAAAGACTCAGAGGAGCGTACACTCTGGCAGCAGTAAAGCTCTGAAGGGCTTCACTCCCAAACTTGTCTTACTTGGCTCAACTCGAGCTGCTTAGCAGTTTGTCCACATGGAAAGGTCCCTGAAGCTTTTTAAGCTGGCCGGCTGTTATATCCTGGGCAGGATATAACCCACGTATGGCTAAGGCTACTGCAGCAGTGATCAATATGATGAACATATCACAGTCCCTGTATGATGTGCAGCAGTTAAACTAAACCATAAATCTTTTAAGAGCCAGGAAAGGGTGCCCAAACATTAGGCCATTACTTAAGTCTGACCAAATACAGCCCACAACCCACACATTTCCTCAGGTATCTTGTGTTGTGCTACCTTGGTATTTTTATAGTAGTACATTCCAGTACATCCCTGTTGATAAGTATAGCTCATGCTCAGTTTGAATCTTGCATATTTGACTGAATAAAAGTTGGCTTACAAGCAGGAAATAATATAGAGAAGACATATTTAAATGTGTATGTTTAACAAAGGGATACATTAAAGTCATCATCAGGATCAGTATTTTGTTCATTTACAGTGAACATTATTACAAACACAGTCTTAATGCATAAATAGAGCAATGATGTTAACATTTTAGTAGTAATGATCAACCCATATAGCTTAGGCTACTGCAACAGTGATCATTCAAACATTTACTGTTATGGCAAGTCTAGTTACACAACTGTACTTTACTGATTATTCTTGTGGACAGGTGAGGCAAAAACCAGAAGCCTGTTCCATGGTTTAGCCAAGAAAAGCACATGATAAACAGGTAGCAGAGCCTGAAGAGCTGGTGACTCTCCTGACAGGAATTTTACAATTTTGAGGTAAAATTTAAGTTACAACCACCAGAATCACTAGTCTATGCCACTATCCGCATTTTTTCACACTAACACAAAAATTATTTTACAATAGTTTTCCCCTATCAGGTACAGTTAACTGATAATTAACTTTATAAAGTCTGTCCTGTGAGGAATCTTGATGCAATTGCTCTTGGCCATTTTCAAAAGAAGGAAGAAACACTGTTCCCTTGGCCAACAGGAAGTCACCACAATTATATTTGAGGACTCATCTTGAATCTTTAGAATGACCCTGAACATTAGTGGAATGAGCTTATAAAAACATTCCCTTCCACAGGAATAAGAAGCCATCACTCTTCCATACCTGCTTGCAAGGATTCCTGAAGTAGAGTTCCTTTTCTTATCTGTTGGGCATGGAGGTAAACAAATCCATTCACCAAGAGTCTGTCCTTGTCCTGCTAAGCATGTCTGCAATAATGTTTCTCTCTGATGGGCTGATTTGCTAGCTCCCAGGCTATCACAGTTAGTCTGCAAAGGGAGCATGAACTGATTCCCCCTCTTCAATGATGTACCACATCAGTGTGGTGTTGCTGATTACTACAAGATGGCCTGGAGTCCAAAGATAGTTTAGAGATCTGAAAGCATTTATTACTGCCGTCATTTCTTTCACATTTGTGGTGTTTTGTCCGTCTTGCTTGCTCCACAGACCCTCAGCTTTCATCCTACTGGAAACAGCTCCCCATGGAAAGTCTGAAGCATCTGTGGTTGCAGACTGTATGAGCTGGAGAAGAGAAAGGGAGACTTGGGTTGAGAGATAACTGATCCACAGACTAAAGCAGCTCAAATTTGACAAACCCCAACACTGGGATCTGAAAAGAAAGTCTGTGCTGATGTTGGGTCCAGACAGATTTGAGAAACCCCAGAACTTTTCTCATGTGAAATCAGGCCAGAGCAAATCACAAATACTGTAGAATCCATAACACTCAAACCTGAGATATTTTCTGTCTGAAGTCAGAGACTGGAGAAAATTAAAAACTGTTCCTTGTAAAGGTCTACTTTTCCCCGAGGAAGAAAAAGTCCTCATAATGGATATGTCCAAAAGAAATCCCGGAAACATTAGCCTGTGCAAAGGAATGAGAAAAGATTCCTATAAGTACAAGGGCAAACTGATTGACTTCAACAATTGGCTAAGCTTGTGGTGTCATTCTAAGGGGATCCAGTATCTGTCTGCCTGGGATGACATGATCAACAGACCACGATGCTTTGCAAGAGATAGCCTGCACCTGTCGCCCTTGGGATTCCGGTTACTGGCTAAGGCTCTTGCCACACCTATAGTGCCTTTTTTAGGCAAGGTTCAAATGACAAATTCACCACCGTAACAGGTTCAAGCAAGCAAAACCTGAGGGTAATGCTACTCAATGCTAGAAGTCAAAACCTCAAAATGCATTCACTCGAGGAACTCCTTAAAATGGAGAACATCAATATCTGTGCAGTGATACAGATCTGGTTCAAGGCTCCAGAGAGCACCCCTGCATTACCAGGCTATAATTCATACCACACCTTTCGGCCACCTAACCTGGACCGAAACACTAAAGGTGGAGGCGTGTCCATATTCACTAAGGATATCCACACCTCCAGGCTAGTTGCTCAGCATAATGCATCCGAGATTATCAAAGTGCAACTAACTCTGTGCAAGGCCACAATCCAAATTGTAACTTGCTACAGATCCCCCACCATGCCCCAGGATTCCCACTCCTCATTTCTTGATACACTGGAAAATATTAGGATACAACCCAACACCCTAATAATGGGCGATTTCAACTACCCCACCATTAACTGGGAAAACTACTCATGTACCAACTCTTTTGCTCAACGTTTTTAGGAATTCATAAATTCCAACACCTGGGATCAACTTATCCACACCCCAACCAAGAGCAGCAATATCCTAGACCAGGTCATTACCAAAATTGGGCGACGAGTGTTCCACACCACAGGTCAATTCCTCGTTGGTGAGATCCGACCACAAGCTAATCAGCCTAGACATCCACACCCCCCTAATTAGGGAAACCACTGTAAAAAATTTCTCCAAAGCCAACTTCACGCTTCTTAAGACAAAAGTAGCAAACTTCACGACACCCATGCAGACAAACAATAGAGGTACGACTGCTGAATCCTACACAAATGCACTTTATAAGCACTTACACGAGTGCATGGATCGAGCTATCCCTAACGAAACAAAGATGCTATCCTCCAAAAAAAGGAAGCCAATCTGGTGAGCCCCTGCCATAAAGAAACTCTACAACAGAAGAAAGTGTTGCAAAAAAAGAGTAAAATCCCATGATTGGAGGAACTCCTGGTCAGCCTCAATAAGAAGCTGAGATCTCTCGTGAAATCTTCCAAAGCTAGTTATGAAAACAAAATCACCACTGATTCTAAAGACAACCACAAAGCATTCTACAACTATGTCAATAATCTCAATGGCAACACTCAGATCTGTTCTGAGTTACAGCACAATGGCACTAAATATACAGAACCAACTGATATTGCCAACATCCTGGCAGATAGGTTCAGTGCTAACTTTATCCCCCTCTCACCCCCTAAAGGGCCCATCTCTATACTGGAAGAATGCAAAGTTCCTATAATCATGGCTGCACAGGTAAAAACCACACTCCAAAGCCAAGAACACAGCATCCATGGGACCTAACAACATCCCAGGCTGTGCTCTACATGAACTACAGAATGAACTGGCATCCCACCTAAGCAGCATGTTCAATCATAGCCTTGCCTCAGGCATTGTGCCCACTGAATGGTGCACAGTGACGGTTATCCAACTCCACAAAGGGAGAGCCACCACGGACCCCAGGAACTACTGCCCCAGTCGCCTAACGAGCCTAGTCTGCAAGGCCATGGAACTTATAAACAAAGACATTGGTAATCTCCAAACTCTGGGCCCTACCCAGTTCGGGTTTGTAAAAGGCAAATCATGTCTCCTAAACCTGATATACTTTGAAGCAGTCACCAAAGCCGTAGACGAGGGTAAGGTGGTTCACACAGCCTATCTAGACCTCACCAAGGCTTTTAACACCATCCCCGACTCTGCAATTATAGATAAACTCACTAAACGAGGTATAAATCCCTATTTCATAAGACGGGTTGCCAACTGGCTCACTGACAGAACCCACACTGTGAAAGTAGCAGACTCCAAATCCGACTTCAGACCAGAGACAAGTGGAGTACCACAGGGTTCAGTCCTGGGTCCTCTCCTGTTTGCTATCTACTTCTCTGAAGTACAGGCTAACACAGAAGGTCTTTGGCTAAACTAAGTTCGCAGATGACTGCAAACTAGGATCCATAAATGAAACCCCTAACGATGTTGACAGCCTACAAAAGGGCCTCACTGAGACAGATGCCTGGTGTCAAAGCCATGGCCTTAAGTTCAATGCCAAAAGTGCACTGTCATCTCCTTTGGTAAAAACTCTGTACCCATGAGCTACCACATAGGTGGTAGTCTACTTAACACCGAAACTGTGATAAGAGACCTTGGGACAGAGGTGGACAGTAGTCTCTCTTTTGATAATCACCTCCCCACAGTAGTTAGGAAATCCTTCTACGTGGCACACCTCATCACAAAAGGTTTCTCATCCAGGAAAAAAGGAGGTCATTCTTCCCCTCTACTCGTCATTCACTAGACCCATTGTAGAGTACAGCGCCCCTTTTGGTATGTACCTCACAAGACATCTACAACAACTGGAAAGGCCACAGAAATACCTTACAAAGAGGCTTACCGGCCACAAACAGATGCCCTACGCAGACCGTCTCAAAAAACTTCAGCTTTACTCCATCTCATATCGCCTACTCAGAGGCGATCTCTGCCTAACATGCAAAGCTATGTCAAACCCAGATCTGTTGGACATGCTCCACTTAAAGAAATCCCAGTCCCACCGAGCTACATGCTCTGGGGACCTAAACCTTGTCACCACAATAAACAGAACATGCTGGAGGGATAGATTCCTGTCCCAGAGACTTCCCACACTCTGGAACAAACTATCTATATCAAACAAAGCTCATTAGCACTCTTCAAGAAAAATCTTGATGATTGGATGGGAAATAGGAAATTCACCCCGGGGATCACCTCTGTGGCTCTGCTCGACAGGGGCACTGGAAAATAATTTTCTTGGGTGGCAAAAGCCAGAGTACCTTTTTGGCTAGGCTTGTATACGCCCTAGGGCTGATAGCCTAGTACTTACCTATGAACCTAAGTCTACATGGAACAACAGACAAAGCAGTCATTTACACAGGCTGAGGTTTTGAAAAACAGTCCACAAATATAAAACAATTGCCTAAACATGGAAAAAATGTGAATGACTTGCAACCTGCAATGAGCAATTACTGGAGCCAGACACTATGTAAATACTCTTGGAGAGGTACATTGGTGGGGAGGTAACGCCATTAGGCATGACAGTGCTCGGACATTGGAAGGACGCAAAATGCATTTGTATACAATTAGGAGTG
Organism: Protopterus annectens; assembly: GCF_019279795.1. Classification (NCBI taxonomy): domain Eukaryota; kingdom Metazoa; phylum Chordata; order Ceratodontiformes; family Protopteridae; genus Protopterus; species Protopterus annectens. The sequence continues at coordinate 161,554,961 of NC_056735.1, forward strand.
ATGTTTAATAGCTGGGTTGGAAGGGTGGTATAAACATGGGTAAGGTATACTTTAAGGGAGAAACTGACGCTGAAGAAAAAGGATATGAAGTAATCAAGGAAATATGTCCTGTGACAATTCTAAAGGGACATATTGGTGCAATAATTGGGGTAGGTATACTTTGTGACAATCCAAATACTGTAGTGGTAAAAATGGAAGTGGTTAAATGGTAGGCTAATAGGAGGCAACAATATAGTCTGGTTGGCTTCATTAGTAAATCGATTGAACAGTCCAGTGAAAAAGGATCGTATACTGCAATACATTAAAAAAAAAAAAAACATATGTGGTGGCATTGATTCAGATGCATTTAAGTAGTATGCAGCATAATAAATGAAACAGGGCATGCCATAATGTGTTAGTGGAAGCAGCTTGGAAGGAGAAGGAAAGTAATTTTGTTAGTAAAGAACATGTCTGTACAATTAGAAGGGGAGATGAAGGATGCATGGCCATAAGCTATATGGCTGATATAAAAGAGTTGGATCCAGGGTGAGAAGACGACTTTGATAGGGGTTTATCTTCTATCAAATGCACATATAAATAAGTGAATTGTTGCCACAGATACTGGCAAGGCAAGAAAGGCTGTGTGTGGGAATGAGACTGAAATTGCGTAGAAGGATGAGGTGAGTGGGGACTCCAAGAAAAAAAAGATTAACTAAAGAAGGGAAGTTTCTACCTCATTATTTAGTGGCAACAGAGTGGAAAGACTGTTGGAAAATAGGAGAAAAGGAAGGAGATGGTCAGGGATATACCTATTATTTGGCTGGACATAAAGAGTAGTTTAGAAGCAATCCAATGTTTATTAATCTAGAGGGAACTGAGGCCTTAGATGGAGATGAAATTGAGACAATTCTGTTAATGGATCATGCTATGGTTAAGGCTGACTTAATATTGCTAGACCTGGAGGGTGGCGATACCTATTAGCAATTCCCTACATGCTTAATTGAACAGGAACAGAATAAAAAGTGATTAGAGAATTAGTTAAGGGAATTGCTTATAAGAGAAGTAGAATGGAAGAGTGAAGTCTGGTAGGACACTAAAAGGAAATTTAAAGATGAGGTAATATAGTATACAAAAGGTAGGCAAGAAATCAGTTTAAAACCATAACACAAGAACTGAGGGGATATACAAGAGCAGCATAAAAGATGGTAAGAAACCATAAGAGTGAGGTTGAAAGACATCAAAAAAACTTCACAAGAAGGGATAGATAGCAGACTGCATATTAGAAAGATAAATATAGATTAGCTTTATTTTGGTTGCAATTTTAACGCATTTCAATCACTGGCAGTTAGACTTACTCAGCAAATGATTGAGGAAGGTGTGTATAAAATGAGAAAACAGTTGATGGGGAAGGAAGTGAGAAAGTTGTGTGCTATTTTAAGAGTTTAAGGAATATTATGAGGAATTGTACAAGGGAACAGTCAGAGGGAATTCAGAAAAATGAGGAATGGTGGAATGGTTTGAAGCTACCAAAAGCAGAGAAGCATAGCTTCATAGGTATATACTAGGGTAATGACCACTGGGGCCCTTATAAGCCTAATCCTACAACCTAAATGTGACAAACAAATTTGAATTATATAGCAGGTGTGCAAAGATGTAGGCACCAGATCGGGGAGAATTAACAATTACTTGACCATTGGTCCAACTTGCATTTAAACATGGTTAGGGAGGGAGTCTGTTTCACAGGGCTGAGAAGCCTGTTCCAGAAAATGGGGGATTCTCTGAGAGACATATCTGTCTCTCAAACATGTCTTATTTATGTCACACAATTTAGGTCTTTTGATCTAGTCTAGGAGACATGAGGGAATTGGACAGAAAAATTACATCAGGAGAAACTGAATACATGGGACTGATGAGCTCCAAATAAATCACTGGGACTGGATGGTACTCCCTTAGAGGTATGGGCAGTGGTTACAGTAGAAAAAATGTTTGCTTAAATCTGTTAAACACTATTTTGGAAGGCAATTTTCACCCAATACCCTGGTGAGAGGAAGTAATTTCAGCTACACATATAATGAAGAGAAGTATCCAGACATGCTGTCCCTCCTATAGGTCCACATTGGTGTTAAATTACGATTATGTAGTTTACGGCTACCACAGTAAACAGGTTTGTGGTGATTATTCCAAAGATAATTGTAATTGATGGCAACCAATGCATATTCATGGGATGGAGGTGGATGACAGACAGAAAATGTACTTCAGACATTGCTTCTTGTGCATGGCACCCAAAAAAGATAAGAAAAGCTGATGATGGTTTCATTAGATGCTGAAAAGGCATCTGACAGAGTGAAGTGGAAGTACTTATTTGCATTACTGAATAGATGGGGTGTCCCAAGGAATATAACTGAATTACTGCAAAAGATCTATGAAGGAGCTCTAGCCACAATCAAAATAAGAGTTCCGCTATCTGATAGCTTTAAACTGGAAAGGTGGTCTAGACAGGGTTGCCCCCGTCTCCACTATTATTTACAACATATCTGGAGCCACTAGCTATCATGTCAGTCAGACATAGAGGGTTATTAATGTTATTTATTTTCTTCCTCAAACCATTATCTGCAGACTACATGCTGTTGACCTTGGTTAGAACCAAGGAAAATGGTGATTTGTTATGGAAAGAAAGTGAGATACAAAGTGAATACAGACAAGACTCAAACTGACGTATTTAATATGGATGCAGATAACCTAGTGTTAAGACTGGGACTATAGGGAAGTATGTGGAGATGATCAAATACATAGGCATTTGATTAGAGAACTCGGAAGAAGTGTCACTAAGGACCATATTTGAAATGGCAAGGATACAAACAAGGCAGAAGTTAAAGAGGTGGCAGTTTATTCCATCAGAGTTATATCAAAGAGTATAGATATTGCAATCTTTTGTACTTCCCCAGATATTAACCAGATATTTAAGAAATAGAAGCACATAACGATGCAGTATTTGAGGGATAGGCATTAGCCACACATAGGTGGAAGTTGGCAATGATGGCCAAAGATAAAGGGGGGCTGGGGGTACCTGATACCAAAACACATTTTCAAGCTAGTCAATGAGCATTAGTTGTTAGGAAAGCATAAGAATGGTATTGCCTAAAATGGAAACAAATGGTTAAGTAGTCACTAAGAGCTATAAGAGCAGAGAAGGAGATTATTACTGTTTTAAGAAGTAATCAGAGCTGCAAATTTAAATTTTTAGATGAGATAAGTCAAGTGGCGCAGGAGATGTTTTGGGTCCAAGAGGTTACATAGAAGAAATATGCAGTATCAGCAACTCCAGGGCAGACTGTGAACTGCAAACGCAGGAATGGAGACAGAGGGGGAAGCAAGTAAGTTTCTTCCTTTCCGGTTTCCATCTTTTCACCTTCTTGTTATGTAAATGAGATTTAAGTGCCTTAAGACTTAATGATTTTAATGGTTTTGGTTAATATGGTCTAGTTTTCCTAGTTTTCTGTGCTAGGTGAAGCCCAAAAACAGAAGGGGAAAAAACATCTTTAATTAAACTTGAGGAGCTTATCTTCCTACCATATGGGCACTTGTTTACTTCTACTTGGGACATGACTGCATCAATAACTACAAAACCAAATTTACTCATTTGACTATATAACTTTCATAATCACTTTTTCTGAAAAAAATAATTATAAAAATGAATGAAAATACAATTCTTACCAATCCATCAAAAAACATTATAATGAATAAAGAAGTTCTTGCAATGAGGAAACAGTCAAGCAACTAATGACTGTGGTGAAACTCTGTGAAGAAAATATAAAGCAGTGGTAGCGTTACACAGGACAAATGTTGGCTTACTAGAACAGTGTGAGGTAAAAGAAAACAGGTTCAGGATGGGCTTGTTGCCATAAAACACTTTTTATTCAGCTCTCAATAAGTTATCACAGGGAACTCCATTATAAATAAGATAATGTACTACTGTAATATCTTTCACAAACAGACATAGCTGGCCATCTTACAATGCTTGTCAGCTAGTTCCTGAGTATAACCAACTTGATTTCTCAGAAAAGTATAGAATTAAGCACTGCTGTAAACTACTGTCTTCTTGACATCTCCACAGCAGCCCTTCCAAGGTAATGAACACAAATTCCCCAGCTCAAGTCACCTACCTGTCACTGAAAGTCCTAACATCTCAGAGGAAATATCAAATGTTGAAGCCCGCTGTATCATGGATCTTGGCCTGTGGCGAGGACTGTGGCGAGGGCTATGTTCTCTTGCAGTCATTTTGTCATAAGTGATAACTTTCTGGAGTCACCGTGTTTCTAACAGCCCCTGGCTTGTAGAATTTGAATCCACAGCTTTCCTGGGTGTACCAAACCCTACTGTGATGGGAAACTGTAATAAAAAAGTAAAGCAGTAATTCAGCTAGGTCTATAAATTTCAACAAGACCCTTCTCACATCTACATATATTACACATGACTTAAACACAGACACACCAACATATACAATGTGATCTAAACCATGTGAGTGAAGCAGTGTTTTAACTAAGAAACACATTTTAGCTTCCACAGGAAGTTTCTGTGATGCAGTATTGAATCAATATAGTACTCTGAGCAGATTACCAAACCAAGCTGCAAACATTTCACTGTATGATAAATTACACTGTAAATATGGTGCATCCCACTGAACTACAACCTTCTTACAATGGAAGAGATTTGGTGCCACAATGAACCACACAGTTATGTCTTTTTGGATTCTTGCTGCCCTTGGTGAAATGATTCAGGGAGAAAAAAAGAATGATTCATAAGAAAAGATGCTCGTCATAGTCTAGAGTCAAATTAGGAGCACCCTGCCTAGACAAGAATAAGGAGGATCCCTGCTCCCCCTTGAGCCAGGCCTGGGGAATGGTGCCCACTGTTAAGTTCTAATGGGATGGCCACTCATATAACCTTGGTGAGTTCAGCCTAAATGATTACATGGAGCATTCTTGTGGGTTTGCATCTTGCAAAGTGAAGTCTGGAGGTCAGGTGCAACACTAACTGGTCAACAGGCATGAACAGTCTTAATTCAGACAATTTACTGCACGACAATGGAAACTGCTTTAGAGGTGTGCAGTTAGAGATATGCTGTGCCACCTGACTGGCGAGAAAGGACCTAATCTGTTGCAACAAGTGGAAATGTAATGCAAGTTTTTACAATGCAGCTGTGAGCTACGAAGAGAAAAATTTTGATAGTTGTCTATACCTGCAAGCCTAGCAGCTACAGAACATATGTAGCCTTCCTGCATAAACTAGGTGAAGTGTTAAAAATGGCATTCCATGCAAAAGTACAGTTTTGTACCTACCATAAATGTAGATGTTCGAAGATCCACATTGCTGCAGTCATAACCTGTGGGTAGTCCGCTGTCCTCGGTCGGCCCGAATACCAAAGTATTAGGCTGGCGTCGGTCATGGGCGCTCAGATCTGACGTCAGTGCGTCATGGTATTAAAGCGCATGACCGACGTCATATCCTCAGTCTTTTCTTGCCCCAGATGTCAGAAGGCCCTAAGAAGAAAGGCCACAGCCAAAAAAGGAAAAACCTATGTACAAACAACCTCTACCACCCAAACCATACAACCACTCCAAACTACAGAGGGGAAGGAGGGAGGGTAAATTGGACTGCAGCAATGTGGATCTTCGAACATCTACATTTATGGTAGGTACAAAACTGTACTATGTTCTTCATCTCACATTGCTGCAGTCATAACCTGTGGGTAGAATCCCAAAGCAAAGGTAAAGGGAGGCTGGCAAAATCATAAAGCATTGAAACCACACTGCAAAGAATGCTTACCCACCTGATCAGAGGCATGAACCAAATCCTGTAATTCCTTACACTCTATGCCCTCTGCCAAAGCATCTACCTTAGACTTTAATTGAGTAAGGAGAAAATTCTGGTACTTCAACATATGAAACTGGCAATTCAAAGCCCTCATTGCTAGAGTGGAAGAGGTATACACTTTTTTACCCCACCTATCCAAAGCTCTAGAATCTTTATCCATAGGAACTGGATTCTTTACAACAGAAGCCCTGACCCCTTAGGTCCCTGGCTAATAGTTTCTGGGTCAGCCCTTGGGCTCTTATACAGATATTTATGAGCCTCTGGCACTCTGTAATACCTATCTGGCTTAACAGGCGCAGGAGGCAAAGAGTCTGGATTAAGAGAGGCCTCAGAGAAAACATCCTGAACAACATCCAAAACAGGAGGTATAGCCAAAGGCCGATGTTGTGGTAAAAACAAAAATTCCCTAAGCCTCTTTCGGGAATCTGAGAAATCCTGACCTTCCCATTTAAAATGCTCCCTCATAGAATGCAGGGTTTCTGAAAAAGAAAAATCCTCTGGAGGGGAAGCAGAAGGACTGGAATCCTCTGCATCTGAATCAGAATAAGGAGGAAAATCCTGAATGTCTTCAGCCGAAGACTCTGAGTAATCTGAAGCCTGTTCCAAACTTTCCACCTCTGGCTCCAGCCTAGGCCTCTTATCTGGAGGGGGCATAGAACCCCTGATTAAGGAAATCAAATCTTCTGCCATTTTAAGCATGTGTTTTTTAGGCACAGAACCATCAGAACTAGGACTGACACCTGAGGAAGGCAAACCAGGCCTGACCTTGGAAGGTACCTTAGAGACAGAAGGAGAAGGCCTAACCACCTTAGGCAAAGAGGGGAGTACAGCAACCTGAGAGGCCCCCTCAGCCTGACCTGACTCCTGAGAGGCCACATCTTGCAAAATTAACGGCTCCCCCTGAGACTCAACTGAAACCTCGGCTGGATCTACAGATTCCACCGTAGTTTCTAAAGAACCGGCGTCCGGAATGGACGACTCATCCTGCTTGGACCTTAACGACTTTTCCTTGCGCTTCTTAGCAGTAGCGGGCGTCGGAGGATCCGACGGCATATTGTAATTACACCGCCATCGAAGACAAGCCTAGCGCAATCTAACCTACGTTTAATGGTGCGCTTATTAAATCTAGCACAGAAGCGACACCCGACTACGTCGTGCTCAGGCCCCAAACAAGGAATACAGAGAGAGTGGTAATCCCTATGCGGTATCTGTTTCCCACAAGAAATACAATTATTCACTTTTTCTGACATCCGGAATTAACTGAGGCAAGAAAAAACAAAAATATTCCCCAACGGGGTACTTAGCCCAACTTGGTTTCGGTCTGAAACTCAGAATACGAAAATTTCAGAACGCCGAACGGCACTTGCAAACGCTGCTTCTGCTTCGGACCATGCGGCAAAAAAGACTGAGGATATGACGTCGGTCATGCGCTTTAATACCATGACGCACTGATGTCAGATCTGAGCGCCCATGACCGACGCCAGCCTAATACTTTGGTATTCGGGCCGACCGAGGACAGCGGACTACCCACAGGTTATGACTGCAGCAATGTGAGATGAAGAACATCTCTGTAGTCTTACTGGGAAACTATTGGACATATGTGTTTAAATTAAAAAAAAAAAGGTTGAAAGCACTACACTCATCTCTATCAAGGATGACCTCCTCCCAACATGGAGGAGATGACAATCAGGTCAGGTCAGTATAGAATAACCACACCACCACTCAACCAACCAATACAATATTCCCAGAGTTTTTGCAGATAAATATGATAATAACATTCTGATATTATACATTCTGATTAACAAATTCCATAGAAATTTATATTTTCCAGAAGTCTGGTGTTATATAAATGGGGGAGAATATCAGACGCCCAAGAGCAATTAAAAATTTCAAAAGCCAGCAAGCTGAAAACTTGACATCAAAACCTGGAAACACAGTGAAAGTGTTACTGGAGTTCTGTGTAATTCCTGAATTGTCCCTGGAACATTGACACGAGGAGGCTTGAAATGCTACTTTGTACCAGAACACCTTAAGTTAAGGTTCACAAGTAGATACTAGGCTTTTGGCCTAGGGCCTATATAAGCCTAGCCAAATGGTACCCTGGCTTTCGCCACCCAAGAAAATTATTTTCCTGTGCCCCTGTCGAGCAGAGCCACAGAAGTGATCCCTGGGGTGAATTTCATATCTCACATCCAATCATCAGGATTTTTCTTGAAGAGTGCTAATGAGGACCTTTGTTTGATACAGCTAGGTAGTTTGTTCCAGAGTATGGGACGTCTCTGGGACAGGAATCTAACCCTCCAGCATGTTCTGTTTATTGTGGTGAAAAGGGTTAGGTCCCTAGAGTGTGTAGCTCGGAGGGATTGGGATTTCGTTAAGTGGGGCATGTCCAACAGCTCTGGGTTTGACATAGCTTTATATGTTAGGCAGAGATCACCTTCTGAGTAGGCGATATGTGACGGAGTAAAGCTAGAGTTTTTTGAGACGGTCTGCGTAGGGCATCTGTTTGAGGCTGGTAATCCTCTTTGTGAGGTATTTCTGCGGTTGTTGTAGATGTCTTGTGAAGTACATACCAAAAGGGGCATTGTACTCTATAACGGGTCTAATGAGTGACGGGTAGAGGGAAACAATGACCTCTTTTTTCCTGGATGAGAAACCTTTTGTGATGAGGTCTGCCATGTAGAAGGATTTCCTGACTACTGTAGTGATGTGATTATCAAAGGAGGGACTACTGTCCACCTGTGTCCCAAGGTCTCTTATCACACATTCGGTGTTAAGTAGACTACCGCCTATGTGGTAGTTCATGGGTACAGAGTTTTTACCAAAAGGGATGACAATGCACTTTTTGGCATTGAGCTTGAGGCCATGGCTTTGACATCAGGCATCTGTCTCAGTGAGGCCTGTAGGACGTGCACATCGTTAGGAGTTTTGATTATGGCTCCTAGTTTGCAGTCATCTGCGAACTTCGTTAGCCAAAGACCTTCTGTGTTAGCCTGTACTTCAGAGAAGTAGATACCAAACAGGAGAAGACCCAGGACTGAACCCTGTGGTACTCCACTTGTCACTGGTCTGAAGTTGGATTTGGAGTCTGCTACTTTCACAGTGTGGGTTCTGTCAGTGAGCCAGTTGGCAACCTATCATGTGACATAGGGATTTATACCTAGTTTGGTGAGTTTATCTATAATTCCAGAGTGGGGGATGGTGTTGAAAGCCTTGGCGAGATCTAGATAGGCTGTGTGAACCACCTTATCCTCATCTACGGCTTTGGTGACAGCTTCAAATAAGTCTATCAGGTTTAGGAGACATGATCTGCCTTTTACAAACCCGAACTGGGTAGGGTCCAGAGTTTAGAGATTACCAATGTCATTATTTATAAGTTCCATGATGATACATTCCATAGCCTTGCAGACCAAGCTCATCAGGTAATGGGGCGGTAGTTCCCGGGGTCAGTGGGCACAAAGCCTGAGGCGAGGCTATGATTGAACATGGTACTTAAGTGGGGTGCCAGTTCGTACTGTAGTTCATGTAGAACGCAGCCTGGGATGTTGTCAGGTCCCATGGATGCTGTGTTCTTGGCTTTGGAGAGTGTGGTTTTTACCTGTGCAGCCATGATTACAGGAACTCTGCATTCTTCCGGTATAGAGACGGGCCCTTTAGGGGATGAGAGGGGGGTAAAGTTAGCACTGAGTCTATCTGCCAGGATGTTGGCAATATCACTTGGTTCTGTATACTTAGTGCCATTGTGCTGTAACTCAGAGCAGATCTGAGTGTTGCCATTGAGATTCTTGACATAGGCTGAATATTTACTTTATTTATTTATATTTGTTTACTGAGATAATGCACTAATCTCAATGGACCATCTGCAGGCACAGCCTGGGTGAACAGGATCACATAAGAAATGAAAAGAAATGATTTACTTACCATAACTCTCCATCTGTGTTGTCCATTTTCACTCCATCAACTCATGGGTTCGGATTCAATCCTTGGATCTGACTCGGCTGTTACCCTAGCTCATGGCCTCCAAAAAACTCTAAAGCTCCTTTCCTACCCATAATGCACCAACCCTAACATCTCTCAGATCTTGTTTGCTGCTTGACAATAAGACTAACTGATATGCTATAACTGGAGTTCAATACAAAGGACACTGATGTCCTTGAAGCTTCTTGTTCCTCCAGAAGTCATCCAATAAAAATGGACGGGAGTGGTGGGTGGGGAGTTGAGGAAGAATGAAAATGGACAACACAGATAAAACATTATGGTAAGTATATAACTTCTTTATCTGATGTCAAATGTCATTCAATCCTCAACTAATAGGACACAGTCCCCAGCTACCAAAAATCCTTGGTGGACTCTAAGGAAGGATATTCCTCAATACGGTTGAACCAAAGGCTGCTCTTCCCCTTGACACCAGATCTACTTTGTAATGAGTGATAAAAGTATGAGGATTTGACCAGGCTGTAGCCGCACATATATCGTCCATAGATGCTCTAGACTGGAAGACAGATGAAGTTGCCATAGATTTGGTTAAGTGAGCTTTTAATGGTTTTGGTAAAGGGAAATTCAATTTGATATAGATAAATGAAGAGTTGTCTTTGTAACTGATTCACCCAATTTAGTATGTGTAAAGAAACAAACAATTGATCTGTCTTCCTAATCTCTTTTGTTCTGTGAAAGTAGAAGTGCAATTTGTCTGTGAAAATCCAATAAATGCAGCATATATTCCCCTTTACTTGTAAATTTTGGAAAGAATACTGGCAAATTAATGGACTGGTTGACGTTGGATTCTGACACCATCTTAGAAAGGAAGGAAGCACTGGTATGTAACGTGACCCTATCCTTAAGGAAAATCAAATATGGAAGCTTAGAAGAAAATGCTTGGAAGTTCTGAAATTCTTCTAATTGATGTAATTACAACTAAAAGGATAGTTTTCCAGGTCAGGAATTTAAGATCACATTTAGCTGCTGGTTCAAGAGAAAATAAATACAGGCCTGCAATACCAAATTTAAATCCCCATGGCGGTGTGGGGTCTTTATAAGGAGGTTTTAGCTGGATAGTACCTCTCAAAAAGGCCTTGTAAAGTTTAAAAGAAGCCAATGAAGAAATCTGACATACTACATAAAAGTTAGAGATTGCTGCAAGCTGGACTTTAGTTGTTAACCACAAAAACAGCACAGCCAAATGCAAACTGAAAAAACATGGAACCAATACAAATGCTGCATGTTTCTTAAGTTGATGAACTAACACTCTCATTAAACAAACTCACCAAAAATTCTAGAACAGATTGAAATGGAAATGGAGCTGAGAAGGGGTCTATCTGATTTTGTTCTGCCCAACAAACTAATCTTTTCCATTTATTCCTGCAGATTTTCCTAGTATAGAGTTTATGGGAAGATAAGAGTATGGAAAAGAAAGGGGAAGAGAGTACTGGTTGTCTGGCTATTAAGGGAACTGGAAAAAAATCACGCTGTTAATTTGGGGTTTGAGATATCTAGGTGAACTGTTCCCATCAGTCGAGACAGGAGGTCTGGAATTGGATCCAGAATCCAAGATGGACATAGCATAGATGAGGCCAAAGGAAGGGAAAACAAATATGTTGAGGCCAGTAAGGTGCAATGAGGATGACTTTTCTTTTCAACTGGGCTGTTTTCTGCTGAAATTTGGAAATTAGGGGAGTCTGAGGATAAGCATACAGAAGACCCGGGGGGGGGGCAATCATGGAGTAAAACATCCCTTTGGTGATTCCACCAGTGGGGGGATAAGGGTAAAAAAGTTACTGCACTTGTTTAGGGGAGAGGCAAAAGGATTGCAGCAAGGCTGGCCCCACTTACTGAAAATCTTATCTGTCACTTTGTTGTTGAGAGACCACTCATTAAGTAGTACGATGGACCTGCTCAGTTTGTCTGCTATCACAATGGACTTTCCCCAGAATATGCATTGCCATTAAAAATGGTTGGAAGATATCACCCATTGCCACACTCTGAGGGCTTCTCAACATATGGTGTAAGACCAAATTCCCCCCTGCTTGATGATGTACCAAACTACTGACAAATTGTCTGTCTGGACTGCAACTGTTCACAGAGGGAGAGTCTCTTGGAATGCTTGCAATTCCAGAAGCACTGATCTCATCTCTAGAACACTGATATGCAAATGTTGGCCTCTTCAGGGGACCAAGTGCCTTGTACCGTTTTCCCCAGAAAATGCCCCGCCCCACCCCACCCAATCTGGGAAGCGTCTGCAGTCACCACGGCCTTGTTGTTAAACTGAATTATCAGCAGGTTACACAGACTAAGATACTGCACAACTGTATATTTGTATACTGAAAGGTTTATTGAAACAAGCCTACCAAGCACTACTGTCAAGATTATAACATTTTCTTTATAACACAGATCACTGTCAGATACACTGCACTTCCTCAGATGACTCAAATTACAACACGTCCACCAAACTGATCTTTTACAGTCACTTTTAACTAGTTTCAAAACTTCATCCTTGATGAAACATTATTTTCCTGTACTGAAGCATTCTTTGTCTGCATTCTAATCTCATCCACAGAAAAAAGTTTTTTAAGCAGGCTGAAATGTTCTTTGATTGATAGGATACTCTGTGACTTTTTCTGCTGCGTTAGCCATTTCCCTTTAGCAGGTCTATTCACTTAAATATCTGTATACCTTCAACTGTTTATGATATTTCAACAAGCCTCTATTGTCTATGCCATTTGTTACAAAAACATTCAGAAGTGTAATGCTTTTTATTCCACACAAGCACATTCTGTTAAGTTAATCATACTTGTTTAATCCATATTTCTTTCCTGTACTAGCAGATGCTGTGTTAAATGCCATTTATAAAAATAGCACACTGTTACTATGATAGCAGTTTTACCAAACCTCTGTTGCTCTGAAGGAAAAACAGTTCTACCAAATTATATATATATATATATATATATATATATATATATATATATATATATATATATATATATATTTCTATCAAATACATGTTATTACTATGAGGGGAAACCAGTTTTACTTTATATAATTCTATCAATTCCCCCTTTTTATTTTGAAAACCAAAAAAATTTCAATCAAAATTTAAATCAAACTTTGAATTTTATACAAAAATCATGTCTCCGTTGGTTATCTTACTTTCTTTACCACCTACATTAGTTACAATAGATACCCGAATGACAGTCATTTCAATACAAAGCTTAACACACATGCACATTATTATGATCAAAAAATAATGTCTACTACAGCAATTAAAACTGTGATAATGGTTTTCCACCATTCCAAAAACATACCCATTTAACCAATCACTCAAGTCACTGTTCCATGTCTTTCTAGTCTTTTCATATACTAATTGTATTCTACTTAAATGTTGCATTATGGATTCTGTCATCTGAACAGCACTCCCCGTTGATCAGAACACAAACACTTTCTCGCTCCTGCCCTGCCCTGCCTTCTAACTCCTTTTCCAGGTATTTATTTAAACATCCCCTAGCTAATGTGATATTGCATTCACTGACCCCTACTGGTTTTGATCCTGTCTCTTGTATACATACACTTCCTTTTGGAACTGTCCTTACTTTTAAGGTTGGAACATCTACCTTGTCTGGTTTGCGACAAACTCTATTCCTGTTACTAATTTTTTTGCAAATCTTTTAGTTCCATGGGTACTGCTGAAAAATATACTCTATCCTTTGCCGTAGATATTGATGCACATACCAGCATTCAGTTGCATTATTTACTTCTGCATATGCCATTTGCATTACTGTAAATGTATTAAAATCAGGTATCCATCCCTTATTGTCTTTTGATATCGACTGGCCTTTCAGGCTGTATGCAACATCCATTGCACATATTATTATAACTTAACTGCATCAATTTCTGTTTTCAAATCTGTTTGCTGGGAGCTTTTACCAATAATGGTCTTTTCTCTTCCTGTTCTGGCAATTTTGAACTCCCAAACCAGTAAATGAGCATCTGAAAAACTGATAAATAAATTATTTACCCACCCTTTGTTTGCTCTTCCTGTTTAATTGCATTACACTGATCTCTAGGATTTTCCCCCAGATGTTTTCACATTCTGTACTCTGAGGACCAATGGTACAATCAATACCTTTACTTCAAAAGGTCCTTGCCAGTTACTGTCCCATGGACTAGTTTTACTGAAATCTTTTTACCATGACTTTACTTCCCAATTGAATATCCCCTTCCTCTGACAATGATGGACATTTTTCCACAAATGAAATGCTTGCTCTTTGGCTATCTCTTAGCATACTTCCTGCAGGTCTTTCATCCACTGATGATGCTTTGTAGCTTCTAACAATGGTGCTTCACTCCATACTTCCAGGTCAAAAGGAAACTGTAAGGGCATTTGTCTGGCTATCATTACCTCGAATGAAGACATTCCTGTCTTGCTATTTGGTGTTGCACTGACTCCCATCAAAGTGCTAGGTAAGTGATTTACTCAATTATTTCCTTTTTCAAGGCACATTTTTTTTTTCAAACTGTCCTATTCATTCTTTCTATCATCCAATTTGATTGTGGATGATATGTAACATGAAACCTTTGCTGAATTCCCAGCATGCCACAAAGTACATTCATCATCTTACTAACAAACTGTGGTCCATTGTCTGACTCTGTCACCCTGGGCCATCCCCAATGGCAAAAAGTATTTTTCCAAAATGCTTCTGCTGTCACATTAGCTGTCACTCCCTTGGTTGGAACTGCTTCCACCAATTTTGCAAAAAAACATCTACCACTACCAGCAGGTACCCACCCTTTGACTGTATTGAATATCATAGTCCATCTGCCATGGGTACCCTATGTAACTGTGGATTTTTGCACTTTGCATCTGTCTGCAGACATCAAACATTCATCCTGCACTACCTGACCCCTACTTGTCATAATGTTTCTGTTCCTATATGTCCCAAAATTTGGGGATTTAACTTTATTAGTTGTTTTTGACAACTGATGTGGAATGTATGGCAATTTTAGCCCTTTCTCTGTCTCAAAAACATAGAAATACCCACCTACTCCATCATTCTGTAACACACATTTTTCCAATTCTCTGGCTCTCCGTTTTCCTTTTGAATATTTTTCAAATCCTCTACTTGCTTTCCTTCCTCCAAACATCGTACTTCAGAAACATGAAGTTCAAAAACTTTACTTTTATTCTCTTCAGACTATGTTTACCCTTCTCAGCTGCTTCCTTCGCTTTAGCATCTGCCAAAGCACTTCCCTTTGCATTTTCATTATTTGTCCTTTGATGAACTTTTAAAATACTGAATTGTTCCTGTAACTTGTACTTTTGAATCAGTTTTCACATATTTTGTAAAACAGAAACATGCTAGAAAGGTTTTACTGCACTATCAGTGATCCCTCTTATAGCCCACATTTCCATACGTAGGCTCAGAGAATTTACTACATAAGCACTGCCACTGTAAATATTTACTGGATGGATGTTAATGCTGCAAAACATATTTTTCAGCCTTTTGTGCTGACATGTATCCTGGTAACTTAACCATAATTGGTTTGTCTCCCTTTTGCAAAATCACTATTGCAAACCCAGTGTAGTACTTCCTATCCTTCCAGAAATGTGCACCACCCACATACACTGTAGGAATGTGGCAGTCATAATCTGCCTTTAATGGTGATTTATCTGGTTTCTCCAAATCTACCATGCAGTCATGCACTTTCCCCTCCATATCCAATAAAATTGGATAATAGTACTTGTCCCCTGTCTGTATTTGTACATTCTTCGTACTGAAAGTAATTACCCATTTTGAAATAAACAATCTGACTAACCCTTTCAGTGAGTTTATCTCACTGTCATTTAGCAAAGTCTTGACTGTCAAATGTGGTGTTTGAACTAGAACCCCTGAGCACATTGTCAAATGCTCTGTCTTATTCCCCAGTAAAATGAACAAAAGCTGTTTAATGCAAGGATGATAGCTTTTTTTGTACAAGAGTCATTCTCTTGCTTCAAAAAGTAACCGGTCTTTCCATTCCCTGAGATGCCTCTTGCCACCAAGACTGTAACACCACACTGAGAGTGTGTCCTTCCCTGCTGCTGCTTGCAAGACAAAAGGTAACTTACTAGTGGGAGCTATTACCTCCACTGCCTGTGCCAACTTCTGCTTTAACATTTTAAATGCCTCTTCCTCAGTGTGACTCCATTGCAGAGTCGACTCTTCTTTTTGATCTGCCAACATTTTATAAAGAACAACTGCTGCTTCTGAGTAATCCTCTATAAATTCCCTGTTGCAGTTCATGATTCCCATAAAATTATACAAATCCAAAATTGTCAAAGGCTTTGGCAATTTCAGAATGCCCCCTCACCCTTTCCTGACAAGAAGTCCTCCCTGTCGGTCTGATAATGCTTCCTAGAAATTTTATTTCTTGTGACAAAAACTGTATTTTGTCTTTGTTTACTCTGAACCCTGCCTCTTGTAACTGTCTCAGAACTTTTCTCAGCTGTGATGTGTGTTCTTCCACAGTCTCTGACTGTATCAGAATATCATCAATATAATGAATAATCTTGTCATCGTCCCTATTAATCTGATGAAAAATGACAGGACTGAAGTGGTACTGCAAAAAATCCATTTTCTAAACCTATTACTGTAATCCAATTACTTTGTGGCTTGACCTGCTATTTCTGGATCTCCTAGTATCAAATTTGCTCTCGAATATGTGGACTGATTAATCTTACAGAGGTCTATTACCAAACGGTAACGCCCATCCTTGTTTTTAACTGGCCAAATAGGTGAATTAGTTGGACTGTGTGCCTTCGGAATTATGCTTGCCTGTTCCCAGTTTAAAATGCACTTTCTCATGTCATCTACTTCCTCATCTGGAATCGAATACTATTTTTGGAAAGGAGGAATGTAATCCCTTGCATCTTCCACTGTAACTGTAACTTCTAACTTCCACAGTCTGTTTTTGTTTCTGCCCATAAGGTCTAAAATTCTTTCTCTATGGTACTCCAAATATCTTTATTCTTCTGTCAGTGGCACTGCCCTATTTCCCTTGCTTTCTACTGGGCTAACCTGTATTGTCATGCACTTTCAGTTAACACTCAAGTTCACTTTCCTCTCTTGTTTTTCACAAAATACAGTTGGAAAAATTAATTACTGTACCTAGCCTGTTTAAAATATCCATTCCTATTATGGTCATTCCACAACTAGGATGCATTAAAAATGTTCCCATTACCGGAGTTATATCCTGAGTAAACAATTTCTACAGGCTCACTGCCCATTGCAACACATGCATTACCATTAAAGCCTGAGATCAAAGCTTTCTTTTTCAGATCCAGCTTAAGCCTTCTGTTTGTGACAAACTGCTACTCCTGTGTCTATTAAGGTATTTTCCATGGCAACCCCTCCACCCAGATCTCAATTAAAGGTCTACCATAATTTCTTCGCTTAAAAAATACTAATTAAACTACCCGAGTAGGGGGCACACCCCTATTATGAATCACTATCATTATCCAGATGCCAGGAAACTTCTCTGATAACACAAATATTGTATTCTTGCTCCTGGGGATCATCACCCTCATCTACTGCGAATGCAGGACGAAGCAATTTCTGACATACAGCCTGCTGCCTTTCACGTTCTGAGCTACAGGAAGGATATTCTCTGGCTCCTAATGGATATACATTCCCTTTACCATCATATTGCTGCAATTTAGTATTTCCTCTTGCCTTATGAAGCGTTTGACCCTCTATATTATCATCCTGCAAGTTTTGCTTTTCCTTTCTGACTTCTTTTTCTTTTGAGTCCCTTGCAAATACTCCTTTCTCCATCTGCCTATTTTTCCATTTTGTGTAGTATTCGCAGTCCTGCTTGATATGTCCCAGTTTTCTACAGAAAAAAATAAGCAATTTGTCTATCAGGGCTTCCCATAGCCGGAGGAGATGATGCTGTTCTCAGTGCATCCCTGTTCTCATCCCCCACCTTTCTCTACCTCTTCCCCTACCCTGTCCTACTGCACCTACTATTTCAAACCAATCTTCATCAGTACCAAGAAAAAAATGTTCTGCTTAAAAATATCTCAGTTGTTACTCATTACTCTCCTCTCATTAGCTTATGAACACATTGCTCTAATGTGTCAGCACTTTCCTCCTAAATACAATTAATGTCATTTGGTACTCCTTTTGCTTGTTCCAAAAATGTATGTATTAGCCTCTTTGCATTTCTGGGTCATTCATTTCCGTGTCATATATTCTGTAAACAATTTGAAAAGTCAATTTAAAATGCTCTGCCTGTTCTAGTATCATGTCAGAAACTGTAATATTAAAATACTCTAACAACTTCATAGTCAAACTTTGACCCTAAGATTATGCCAGGAGTATAGCTGTCATTCTGTCAAACAGAATCAAGTCTGCATTCATTAGAAACAATGAAAGTCTTAGAACACTTTGGAATAAATACCAAAAAAATATTTGCAGTGAATCATTCCATGTATTGCCAGCTGTATACAAAAGCCAATCTTCAAATGTCAACATATTGCAAACAATACCGTTCTTGTCATTCCATTGAGGAATGTTCTGTAACAAACAAAACGGTTGGTAGAAAATGGATAACCTGTCACTGCCTGCTCATTTGGAGCATTAAATTATATGAACTAACATGTCTCTCTAAATCTGCATTTACAACTGTATATTCCAGTAGCTGTTTCTGTAATTCCCCTATCTGCTTCCTTTGCCCTGGCATTCAAAAGTTTCTGCTGTGCATCTTGTAACTCATGTGTAAGAGCTTCTGTATCAGTGTCTTCACCCTATTTTCCTGTGTATCCATAGCAGTATGTATAGCAACATCAACCCTAGTCAAAATGTCTAAAACAACTTACATATACTTCCTAACCTGTATGTCATGTTTCTTAACATCTGCATGTATTTATCATTAAGCTCTGTCAACATATCATCCAGTCATTTGATAATTCCTTATCCTTAAGAGCATCCCACTGCAAGCAGTAGGTCTGAAACATGTCAGCTGTCTCTACAACCTGTACGTTTTCAGCATGATCTAAAAATGACTGGAATTCTCTTTAAAAGGTAGAGTGTTTTATTACATGTTAAACAAAAATAAGGATTTCTCTCTCCACAGTTAAGACATTCAACTTAACTTCTGTACATACTGATGAAAACAATGAATCCATTTACATATAAACTTTCTCACTTCTAGTTATACCACACTATGCATTATTAAATTTAACATTACTAATGGCTTGTTCTTACCACTGACATAATAATGTCCAGACTTTATCAGGAGTCTAGTTTAAGTCTACAGCCACAGAATGTGTGTATTTAGCACTTATGCCCTTGAAGATATCCATGTTATTTAAGAAAGAGGCTTACCGTTTTCAGAAATGGCCAACAGGTGATCAGGCTGTAGACCAAAACAGCAAACTGGAAACTCGCTCTCTGTCAAAAATGATGGTGAACGTCTCACAGCAAATGCAAAGACGAAGGGCCAGATTCAATAAAACCTACACGAAGTGTGCACTGTTCTGAGTGAACAGACAACACAGACATAACACGGCACCTTCTTCCTCCTAATTTTAGTTTTCCTACTGATATTCTTGCAGCTTTAAATATTGACAGGTATTCATAAAGATAAAGTGTAGACTACATGCACACTTAGTATACACTTAGTGTCGGCTTTATTGAATCTGACCTGACATCTTGGATTTACCCACTTGGAAGTACCTGATACTGCTGAGCTGTTCAATACTGACTGTGTAGAGGTTGGCACCAACAAAATATTAACTAGTGCTTGTGGAAGTACTTTTATGAATATTTCAAATGGGACCAAATTAAGTCTGGCATGCCACTGTTAAGAATGACCTTGTAATACCTGTTGCGACTGCATCTACCAGCAAAGGTATCCTTTGCATACTTGAGTTATTCTTATCTTCGCTGACAGGTTGATAGACTACTGACCACTATGTTGCTAGCATCCACTGTACAATTCTCATGTGGAATATCGCTAAAGAGACTAAAATTACTGCAGCTGACATTGACCCCAGGGCTTGCAAAATCAATCGAGCTGAAATTCTGGCAATGCACATTATTTTCCTGACCTGCATTCTTATCGTTTGCACTCCTGATAGAGGAAGAAAAGCTACCATAGATACTGTGTTGAGCAATGCTCCTATGATTTCTAATGCCTGTGTTGGTTGTAAGTGAGACTTGTTGCAATTTACGGTTGTTCCAAGATGTGAACAAGTCTGTAGCACTTGATCTCATGCTTCTATCAGTTGATGCTTGGTCGGGGCTGTGACAATAGAAGGTACTGCCAGCCATGCCAGGAGAAGTAGGGCAGTGGATATGTAACACATGCCAGAACAGCTAGCTGGAATTTTGTAAAGAATTATATGTCATTTCCATAAAAAAAACTGATTTGAACAGATGCTTGTGTTTAAAATGTATTTGTAAAGTTGCTGGTGTTAAAATGTATCAACAGAATTTCCTGCTGGACAGAAAAAAAATGTACATGCATTATTGCAACTGTTTAAATGTATACATTGTAACAGCATGTACTGGCAAAGAAGAGGTTAATCCACCTGACTTTGAATATTCTTGAAATTAAATTACTTTATGGATTAAGCCATAAAGATGTTATCCCACAGTTCTGAAGGGAGCCAGAGATGCAATATCTGTACTAGAGAATAATTTGTAGCTCCTGTAGGAAGACTGGAATAATTTTATTGTTTTATGGCTTCCAGATGCTGCAAAAGATCTTAGAAAGCTCTAGATATGTAAGGTAGCACAGATGTTCTAAACCCTAACAGCTTCTAGTGTTGGTAATAGTGTGGGAACCAGAAGTCAGATGACCAGATGTATGTGATGTCATTCTGTACAGAAATTATGTTTTAATATTACAGGAGACTGAAATCTCAGGGGCAGACTGTTCTTGAAAACCTGACTAGAAAGACTCTCACCCACATCATCTTACCTTGCGGTAGTAAGTAGCTTAAGTAGTGAACAGTAATGCTTTTAGTCAATCAGGAATAGATAGTGAGATTAGCTAAACATTGTCTGCATCTGTGTGAAACTTTCCATCTGTGTTATTTTTAATATTTCCTGTGACAAACTCTGGTGTTTACTGTAAACAGATATTTACTACGTTGATGCCCTTTTATTATTTATTATTAAATATATTCAAACTTTTCATTGTGACTGGTAATTTTAGAGAAACATTTTAACCTTTGAGAATACTTACATTTATCTGGTGTTAACTGTGACCATCCTGAAGCCTGGCTCTTTGATCAACATTTGTATTATTATTAATTTCACTCATTATAACTGAATACCCTTTTTAAGAGTCTTATAGTAACTGACTGGTAGGAGTGAAACTATCTAACAGTCTGGACAAAAGGTGTCACAGCTAGTAAATCTGTGCCAGCCTTTCCTAGGTGTGTGTGTGTGTGTGTGTGTGTGTGTGTGTGTGTGTGTGTGTGTGTGTGTGTGTGTAAATTAAATTTCAAAGAGTGTGTGCATCAGCTACAGGGAGCAGGGACACTAAGCACTGGAGAATGGTGGAGGACTTGGCTTGGGCACTCAGCTGAGGACATAACTCTGAAGCTGTGCCAGAGGGGAGTCTTACTGGGGGCCTGGAGGAAGACGTATAGAGAAATCTAGACCATGAGCTGATTGTGTTGCTTTTAGGGGAAATTTTGCTTGATGCAGACAGGTCTGCATCTGGAACTACCGAGTGTATCCATTTGTATTCCAGGTGAACATCCCTCTCTAGTGTCAGTGGTGAGGATTCAGGCTCCTTGATTACTGGCCCAGAGTGAGGAAGTCACAGGGGCGGTAATGGGCCAGTTGTCTAGATATGGAAACACCCGGGATCCTTGCAGTCTGAAGTGAGCTGCTACCACTGCCATGCACTTGGTGAACACGCTGGGGGATGTGGTGAGGCCAAAGGGCAGTGCTCTGAACTGAAAATGACTGGCTCCCAGCAGGAAGCACACATTTTTATGTGATAGTATGCATCCGGAACATCTATGGAGCACATCCAGTTGTCCTTACCCAGAAAGGGCAGAATGGACTGAACCGTGACCATATGGAAATGTGCGTGTCAAACTGACTTGTTCAATACACCGAGATGCAAAAATAGGTCTCCAGTCCCCTCTTTTCTTGGCACTAAAAAGAATCTTGAGTAAGTTCCGGATTCCATCTGGTCTGGTGGGACCTCTTGGATGATTTGTTTCTAGCAGCTTTTCTATTTCTAGTGCTGCTGCTTTCCTGTGATTGGGTGGAACATCAAGAAATTTCCTTGACAATGGAAGAGGTAGCAAAATGGGAATTATATAACCTCTGGAAATAATTCCCTGCACCCAACTCTCTTTTATTACATCTAGCCAGGCTCTCTGGTGAAGAGATAAGTGACCCCCAGCTGCCTCCAGAAGTGGACAACTGGGTTTCCTTTCAGTAGCGCTGAAAGGGTCTGTTGGAAAAGGAAACTCTAGACCCCTGGTTTTGTGGGTCTCCTCTGCCACGGGGGTGTCTCCTTCCATTATAACTCCCCCCAGTGCCTCTGGGATCACTCTACATGTGTGTCCTGGAAAGGACCCTGGGACTTTCTGAATCACATTTTCAACCTTCCTGTTGATTCCTGGAAAAAGGTCTTCTGAGGGGTCAAAAAATGCATGACCACTGCAGAAAGTCTTTCCATCTTTCTCACAACTGGAGAGTGTGTCTTTCACTGTGGGGCCAAAAAACAAGAGCCATCAAAGGGAGCACTGACGAATGAGCACTTGAAGGGCTCCACAAAAATACATAGGTGCATATAGCCATGCCTCTTTATGGAAATGCCTGAACCTGCAGCCCCATGAGGTGCCTTCTGCAGCATGCCAGATAAGCTTCTTGGATGAATTAGATATAGCTTGTAGGGTAGCCAACTGAGAGGCTACTGAAGACTGAGCCTCAGCAGTTTTGGTTCCAGAAAGAGATTTCCATAACTCCTTCATCAAATCTCTTTGAAGCCTAGTAAAGTGGGCTAGACAGTTCAGTGATCTAAGTGCAAAAGTCGCTGAAGCTTATACATGCTTCCCAAATCTATCGCCCTAGACTGTGTCAGGAGGATGGACAGTGGAACTCTGTTCTTCATGTTCTTTTTTGTAGCTGTCTCCATGCCCATGGCATCTACTGGCACCCCTTTACTCCAATAATCCCTGCCTACTGGTGGAGCCAGAATCTGGTCAGGCCTCTTGGGGATTGGCTCAACCATATCAGATTTCTTCCACTCCCACCTACAGCATAAGTCAATGAGCTCATCGGCGGGCAGAGTAACTTGGGAGGTAGACAGGCCAGCTCCAAAGGCTTAAAGGAATACGGATTCCTCTGAAGAAGGGTCTTGGGAAGACCAGCCACCCTTCTGCTTAAGGATCTCAACAATGTCTCCAAATGAGAAGTCATCAGGTGGTGACTAAGGACCCATCTCCTTCATCAAAGTCAGTATCCTCTGTGAATGACTTGAGGAGAGTCCAGGTGCCTCCTTTTGCACTTCCTCTTCCTAGGGACTTCCTCGGTGGGGTGATCCAGTGAAGTTTCAGAAGAAGTTAGGATACCCTGCTGGGTGGTCTGGAAGCTTTGGGCTGGCTGTCCCCTGTGGGGTAGAATGCAGAGGCGCATACTGCAAAGTCATCTGAGAAGTAGAGGGAAGTTATGAGAGGTAGGACCCATCTGGCCTGTCAGCACAGAGAACACTCTCTTCATAATCTCAAAGACAGATCGCTCTGGAGAGAAGGAAGACAACTGAGCCAAGGAAGACAACCGAGCCAAGAAAGCCAGTTTCTGGTCCATCACCTCCTTCTGCTCCGAGAAAAAAAACATCCAAGCCAGAAGCTGGAGCTGTCCAGTGCAAAAGCTCCAAGAGGAAGAGATGGCACCAAAAAACTCAGAATTGACTCCAGACTCCCAGATCCAACACGGATGCTTCAACTCTGACAGTCGTCCGGCTCTGAGCATGTTTGGAGATGGTACACCCAGAGAAATATCTGGATCCAAAGAAAGGACTTTCTTCGGATCTAAACCAGACAGACCCGGAACACTGGGATACAATAGGCTGAATCAGAGAAGGAGCAGTAATGGGTGGAGTAGTGGATGATCATGCTTCCTGACCCGAGAGGGTAGGAGCCATAAGAATTTCCATTTGAATTTGTGCTGTGAGAAATTTCCTCATCAGTCTCTCCACATCCACTTCAGCAAGACTCCTGAAACTGCTGGTGGAATGAGAAGATGCTGGGGATGGAGATTTTGAGAGTCTTTCCAAAAAAGGGGGAAGGCAGTCTAGATGTCACTGGACCCAAACTAGGGGTATAAGTGGTCCTGGGTACAGGCTTTGGATCCAAGACAGTAGGATCCGATGAAGTTTTTGTCGGACCAGAAGAAGGTCGGATCGTAACAAGTTTTGGATTTAGTTTCTTTATTTTCCTAGGCGGTACCAAAAAATAACAGGCGGAAGACTATGAAGGTTTAGACATCTTCAATGGATCTTTGTTTTTCTGTTTGGGGGATTGAGCCCCAGTGATCACATCAGAAAAAGAGGTGGTCAGCAAACCCTTTAGTATTCCTTAACTTCACCTGTCCACAAGAGTATGTGGATTAAACTGATTGGAAATGCTGGTCTATTTTTAAATGATCTGGACCCAAGCAATAGATGCAAAGAGAATGGGCATTAGAGAAAGCCAATTTGTGCCCACACTTCTCAAATCCCGAAGGACCTTTTTCAAATATCCTGTCAGCGATATAATGAAACAAAAACATACAACTTTTTTGGAAAGGACAGGAAAGTAAGATATCACCAATGATACTAAGCAATTACAGCAAGTGTAATGGAAAGAAAGGATAATACCAGCAATGCTAATTTTAGATCAAAGTGTGAAAAGAGATGGGAAGGAAACTAGGCCTACCAACAATGGTAGGAAGAAAAAATACACTAACAAGTACAAAGATGCAGAGGAAAAAATATATTATATATTAAACAAACTATTTGAAAAAGGGAAAACTTATGGAAAAAAGACCTCTCTCTAACTCTATAACTCAAGAGCTGAAGTTGACCACATCTAGATGGAAAAGCAACAAACGAGATCTGAGAGATGTTAGGGGTTGGTGTATTATGGGTAGAGGAAGGAGCTTGAAAATTGGTTGGTGGCCACAAGTTAGTGTAATGGCTGAGTTAGATCAGAGGATTGGATCCAAACCCATTAATTGAGGATTGAATGAAAACTGACAACATCAGATCAAAGCATATTTACAGGCATAAGGATTCGCTAAAACAAACATGCATACATACATAAACATTTACTGATGCAAGAAGAGGCTACAACATTTAATTCAAGAAGCAGTTTATAATGTCAAAACACGCGTGGAAAATGGAATTATGCTTAACAGAGTTTTACGGATAAAATTTAGCCATAATGACTAAGATGGCTTATGCTACACAGATAACAGCATATCATTAGAAACATAATAAAGGCATTAGAAGAGGCAAGTGAGAATAGTTGCAAGAAAGGATACCATGGAGAGAAGACAGAGAAAAGGCAACAGAAGCATTCATAGGGAAGAAGAGTAGAAAGGAGAAGTGTGAGACAGATGCAAAGAGAAAAGAAGTAGGATGAAGAGGAGGCAGTAAGTAAGGGAATGACGAGAAGAGCTATGGAAGGATGTAACAGGGATAAAGGGGTGTATATCAGACATCTGCAGGGTTCATATGCCATGATGTGAGTGAACGCACTTGCACTTTGAAGAGGTGTTCTTGAGCTATTGTCTGAAGTTCAAGTACTTTTGGGCATCTTGGATTGAGAGAGGAATGAAGTCTTATAGTTTAGGTGCTAGGATGGAGAATGCACCGTCAGTGCAATTAAGTTTACATTTGGAGTTAGGGTGGGTTGTGAGTGCGAAACACCCTTAAATTATATGTGTGGGGTGTTTGGTGAAAAGTTTATGAGTGACAGGGGATGATGTCTCAGGAGAAAGGCCTTTGTGAATTAGTGATCCTAGTAGGAGGTTGTCTCTCAAATGTAATGGGAACCATTTAACTTATCGAGAGTTAGGCAGTGGTACTCATTCTTGGGGGAGTTGGTAATGAACCAGTACATTATTGGATATGGCTTGCAAGGTGGTGGTATTTTGAGGCTGCAGCTATAATGGATAACCTATATTTCAGTTGAGATAAGAGTATTCCTTTGCCTATGGCAGCTTTGGCTTGCTTGGATAGAAGAGGCAAAAGCTTGTTCATCCAGAGCAGTAGCACATTGATCTTTTTACTTGTGTTTTGGATGTGTAGTTAAACATTAAGATATTGCTCTAGTTAAATGCCAAGACATTTGAAGTATGTGACAGTTTCTACGGTGGTGTTGTTAACATCTTTAATATTACAGGAGCTGGGTGGTTTGGCTATTTCTGGTTGCTTCCAAATAGCACTGCTTTTGTTTTTCAGGGATTGAGTACATGTTTCTGGCCTATTAGCCTCTGGTTGAGGGTTTGGAGCACAGTTTGTACAACAGAGTAGGATTTGTTTGACCTGTAGATGATCATGTTATCTGCATAAAGAATTAGAGGATCTAAGGATGATCAGAAGGGAATTTGTTGATAAATATGGAAAATATCAGAGGGGCTAAAGTGGAACCCTTGGGGATTCCTTTCATTAGAGTTGGTGGTACCTATTTTCACCCTGAAAGATCTACTGATGATGAAGTCTGCAAATCAAAGTTCTGCATCATCACTAATGTCTATTTCCATTAATCTGTCAAACAAAAAGTTATGGTCAATTAGACCAAAGGCTTTTGTCAGGTCAATAAAAACGGCTCCTGTCCTTTGTCCATACTGGATAGGATGTCATCTGTGAGCAAGCAGAGAGCTGCCATGTCCAAGCCATAATCCATGTTGTTGCCTGGATAGAAGCTGACATTTATATAAATAAGCAGTAAATTGGTTGTAGATAATTCTTTGTAGTATTTACCTAAAGTGGGAACTACTAAAATAGGACAGTATTACAAAGCAGTAGTTGGCTTGGATAGTTTTGGAAAAGGAGTGGTTATTGCTGTTTCCTATATCTGAGGCACAATCTTAGTTAAGAAGAGGATATGTGAATGAGAGGGTAGGAGATGAAATCCTTACAAAGGTGAATGAACCAAGGGGCTAGGTTATCTAAGCCTGGGGGAGTATCTATCTGTATTGATCCACTTGTGTTTCAGTCTCTTTCACTCTACTCTTTTTAAAGTGGAATGTAAAGGGGGAGGGAGGCTGTGGGGGTGGGCAGGTTTGTGTGTCAGGTTGCTGAAATCACTAAGTCAGTGTACGAGAGTTTGTTTGTGTCGGTGTTAGAGGGGTTCAGAGGAATGGAGCTATGTTGCATTTTTCAACCAGTCAAGAGGTTGACTCATCTCTAGAATTTTTTAGGTTTGGCTAAAAGTGAGAGTTGTTTGTTTTGGTAGTGGTTATTATTGTCCCTAACATTGATTGATATCAGAGTAAAGACAAAGATAAAGAAATAGGGGGGGTCCTAAATGAAAGACAAGCACTGGTACAGTTTTTAGCAGAATCTAGAACAGATGCTGCCATTAAAAAGGGAATAATTAGTACAGCATATAAAATATTGCATGATAACTATAAGAATCAATCAGAGGAGGTTATAAAGGATTGGGAAGAGAGACTGGATAAGCAATTCACAAAGAAACAATGGGAGGATATATGTACGTCTCCCAAATATGCAACAAAATCTAGAAGATTTAGGATTTTTGCTTGGAAATGTTTACATACATATTCTTAAAATTCAAGTAGACTCCAGAGAATTTTTCCTCACATAGACAGCAAAAGCTGAAGGTGTGACAGGGAAGAAAGAGGTAATTGGGAACATTTTCTGGGAATGTGGTGAATGGGGGGCTTTAAGGATTCCCTATGGGATGCACTGTTGGAGATGCTGGGTGGACAGACTGGGGTGACGAGGGAGATGATTTTTCTGAGTTATGATACAGAATCATAATTGCCTAGACAGGTTAAGGCCTTGCTGTGTCTAATTATGGTGTCTGCTAAAAAATGGAAATCAAAATCTAAACCAACTATACTAGAAGTAGTGAATATAGTAACTGAGATAAAACAACTGGAAATGAGATCTTTAGAAAAGGGTAGGAGAAAAGTACATAGAAAAAATGGGAATTGTGGAAACAATACATACAGGGAAAGAATGAGGTTTAAAAGAAGGCAGGACTTAAATGAACTATGTAATATCTGACTGAAAATGACTGGGTAGATTATAAGTGATGTAAAATATTTGCAAATGGGAGTTTGTCAGTATGGTTTGCAATGTAAAATGTTTGCAACTAGTATTGTGTAGGTGTGCATAGTTTTCATTAATATAAATGTATGATTGCCTATGCTGTAAGTGAAGGTTTAACAAAGATGTTTCTTGCTTACAAAAAAGGGCAGGAATTGAATAATTTATGTAATGTTACTTAGGTTATATGATACATTGATATACAGCAATATATGTGAATTAGAATGTTTGTAAACGTAAACTTGTTAATACAGTTTGATTGCTTTATATAAATGTAAATATGCCTATGTCACAAGTGATAATTCAATAAAGGTGTTAAAAAAAGGTGTAAACATCAATACAATGTGCTAACTTAGACCCAACAAATTCTAATGTGGAAGTCCTTCAGGCCTTACAAACATGGAAGGTGGGAAAGATGGGATGGTTGTTGTATCGGATGGACTGTAATGAAAGGATCTATCAGTATGCTAAGTATACAGATTTTCTATGTTATTCATTCAGTCCATCCAATCAGACAAGTTTGTCAGAATTCCAAACTATGGAGAGTCCAAGTAGTATCAAAGCAAGAGACACTTATGCATGGACAGTACCAAAGGATGCCCTTAAGCTAGAGGTACAATCCAGCTTATAATGCTTAATAAAGGTATGCATGGATAAGTAGCTTGTAGCTTCACAGAATTCATCTAGTGAATGGGCTCTGAAAGAGACTGTGGAAGTTGCCACAGCTCTAGTACAATGAGCTTTTGGTATAACAGAAAGAGGTTTATTGTGAAATGAATAAATTCATGAGATGCAGTCTGATAACCATCTTGAAAGTGATAACCTCAGATATATTTTCTCCACATTTGTTTTTAGTAAAAAAATAAAAAGTACTCATCCATTGATGTGAACCTGAAATGCAACTGTCTATATACATCTTCTAAAGTATGCAGTAAGTACCTTCCTTTGTTTATGTAATTCAGAAAGACGATTGGTAAATGAATGGGCTATGAAAGATTTATCTCCGGTGCAACTTTATACCTAAAGGAAGGATACTTCCTTAAAGTTACCATGCTCTTATGGAAAATCAAATCAGGACAGGAGGATGGGAGTGGAGCTCAGAAATCCCTGCTGAGGTGATGGCTGTGAAAACATAGTCTTCCAAAAGAGGTATTTAAGGTCTGATGAGGATGTAGGTTCAAAGGATGGTTTTGTGATGGCCTCCAAGACAAAATTCAGATCCAAGAGTGGAGCTGAACTTTTAATTGGTTGTTTTAATAGAAAGGTGCCTTTTAGAAATGCCTTACACAGCTTGTGAGAGGCTACAAACCGTTCCTGAAACCCGATATGAAAGCTCAGAACAGTATCTAATAGCATCATGATAGTGGAGAAGCCAGAGCCTGAATCCAACAGAGATACAAGAAAATGCAGGATGTCTGCTACAGGTACTGAGAAAGGACAAGGCCAAGACACAAATCTTTTTCATTTGCTGCAACAGTTACTTTGAGTGGAAGATTTTTGAGAGGCTGTTACTTCCCTTGGAAGAAAATCATCTTTAGCCATAATTAGAAATGGAAAAAACAAGCATTTAACTTCAGACTGTGTAGATCCGGGTGATGTTTCCTGGATGTTTGAGTGATCAGATCTGGGTTTGGATCTAGGAGCCAGTAAGGTTAATTCAAAATGAAGGGTTAGAAGTGGAAACCAAATCTGTATGGGCCAAAAGGGGGGCTATGTGGATAACTGCTGCCTTGCACCTCAAGGCTTTCTGTAAAAAAATCTGGACAGCACAGGAAGGGGTGTATACACATAAAGAAGCCCAGGGTCCATTGCTGAGAAAAAGCATCCATGGGTAGTTGGCAAAGAAGGTGAATCATGGCAAAATCTCTGCTGTTTTTAGTGTTTAGCTGGGTAGCAAAAAGATCATAGGAGGGAGTCTCCTAGTGAGTGAATATTTTCTTGGACATCAAATATCTTCTAGTCCATCACTGGACTGAGTGACCAGTCATAAGACATAAGAAGATCCCTGCGCAGCCTGTCCGCAAGACAAATGAGAACCCCTGGGATGTCTGCTTCTACCAGAAAGCAGTGAGTGGGAGGCTATCATCCATTACCAGATCTTCCCAACATAAGGGATAAGATGATCTATTTTCCCTTTGCTTGCTGCTGTACAAAACTACCTGTACTAAACTGTCTGAACAGATATCACACCATAGGGAAGACAGTTCTGTAGTTCCTGCAGCCCTAGAAGAACCACCCTTAACTCCAAGACATTTATGTGAAGATTGGTCTCTGTTGTCCATCCAAAGACCTTGAATCATTCTCCATTTGTAATGCCCCCATCCACCCAAGGGGGGATGCGTCTGTGGTCACAGTGGCTACTGAAAGTGGGGTTCTGAAATTATTTACCCACCTGAACCACCCCTGGGATGCCTTTTGCAAGCTTCTGTATTGACTATGGTCTTGGAGAGAGGATGGCAAGCACTATAACCACTGTGCTTGAAGGAGCCATCGCAATATTTTCATGTGAAAGTGGGCAAATTCTTCCATCAGAACTGAACAGGCCATCAGGCCTAAAATCTTGACAATTAAATGTGCCACCGGAGGGTTGCTGAGTAAGAGACACTCGACTGCAGATTATAAAGTCAGACTTCTGTCCTGAGGGGGAG